>NC_041360.1:20759376-20764376 GCF_900634415.1 Cottoperca gobio
CTGGTTCAGCAGGCTAAAACAAATCCTAACAATGCAAAGACTATCTGACCTACGCCTGTGAGGAGGAGAGTGAGGACACATAGGGGTGGTGTTACTTTTTTTTACATGGAGAACACTGTACAGGTGCCTTTAGATCTGCCAGGACTAAAGGCACATGGGGTCCACTGAGCAACAGATGTGTCCATTCTGGAAAGAGAGGAGAGAGAGAAGGCAAGAAGAAACACATGAGTGGATTATTACACTTAGACTTCTTCGATGGCTTTTTGAAGCCCAAAAGTTAATATTATCAGGTTGCGAATGTGCTACAGCATACAGATTCAGTTTGGCATTTAGAATTCCTCTGGGTGTTATTGCAGCACTTACTGATCCAAGGTGGAGTTATTCTACTGAGAATACAAATGTGAATGGTCTCAGATTCATTTCGCTTTAAACTAGGGGGACTGATAAACTCCCTGGACGGTTAGAGGTTTATTAGGTAAAAGCAGCACTGTTCAAAAACATTCAATCCACGTTGTTTTGTGTTTGAATTCAATGGTAGTCTTTGGACATTTAAAAAAGAAAAAGACAGCATAAAGAGTTTGAATATTTATCAGTTTGTCTATTGAGAATGGCTGCCGTCATTTCTGAAAGATGTTGGTTTCTATTGTCAGGCAAGCAGAGAGAACGTATTCCTTCCTCGAAACTCAGGCGAGGGAGTCAGTCTTTGTGGATTAGTCCTAAAGCTGAGGCAAACAATCTATGCTCACAATTGTTAATGAAGAGGATATTCGCCTGCATAGTTTACTTTCAAGTGATTGTTCTGGGCCAAAAATCATAAAACAAAAACTTTGCGGAGAGCAGGTTGTTCCACCCGATTTACTCGAACCAATTATGCAAGTTTGTCTCTGTTTAGAATATCGAGGCTCTATACATTGTAAGTGCTGCGTGTGCAAACATGTCTGCTTGTTTAACACCGTGCAGAGCAGGCTGCTGCAGCTGAGCCAGAGGCGAGGGGCTGACAGATGTTTTCTCAGTGTGGGGTTCTCTTAGTCCAAGGTTTCATTTTTATTTAAGGAACAATTCAACATGTTGGGAAATACACTTGTTGCTTTGTTGCTGAGAGTTAGATGAGCAGATTTATAAATATCTTCATATATTTCATATAAGTGTATAAAACATAGAGCCACGGGAGCTGGTTATCTTAGTGTAGCAGTACGACTGGAAACAGGAGTCTTGTCCTTACTGTGAGGTTGCCAGGCAACCAGCAGAGACTCCAGGAAGTCCCAGTCAAGAAATAGTTTGGCGTAAAACCGCAACTCATGATTTTAACATTTTAGGTTTTTGTATGGATATAATGAGAGTTAATAAGTGAGTTTAACAGTTGCTCGAAAGCAGATGTTGTTACTTTTGGTCCAACTAACTGTTTCCGCCTGTTTCCAGTCTTTATGCTAAGCTAAGCTAACTGGCTGCTAGCTGTAGCTTCATATGACGCAGGCAGATATAGTGAGTGGTAGCAATCTTTTTATGTAACTATCACTCTCAATAAAATGCATACACACATTTACCCACAACATTTTGAACTATTACTTTAAGTGTGTTTGTGTGTGTTGTGTTTCAGTGGTCTTGTTAATAAATTGCCTATAACAGAATTGCCTTTTTGAACAAAGAAATAGTATTATCATATTTCCTCCCTCAAGGCAATCACTATCACGTGGAACTGTGTGTATTTTGGTTCACTAAAGAAATTGAGAGTTACTCATTTCATTAACCGCCTTTATATTTGTCCATTTCTATTAGCCTACTAATCTATAAAAAAAATGGTGAAATGTGTGCTTATTATGTGCAAAAGGTCTGTGTGCCAATCAGCACACAAACAGCTGTTTCCACACCGACAGACATATTTACCACTACTTGTAATAAATACAACCATTAGGTGCAAAATCTGGACCACAGTGTACTCTTTTTTTGCCTGACAAAGCACAGAGAGATTTTCAATTTCCAGACCATTTTTCTTGTTGCTGTCTTGTCTAGTTGAACTGTAATTTGCTGTTTCGATGTGGCCAGCTGCTGGAGCCTTACCTTGCACTGGCACAGGGTGCACTCTGTGCCATGTTTAATCCAGGAGGAGCCACTGAAGCGTGAGATGTTGTGCTCGTCCGTGCACGTCTTGGTGATGTCGTTGCGGATGGTGTCGGCCTGGCAAGGGTCGGTGACACAGCGGGGACAGCACTCGCCCTCAGGCACCACGGTGAACTCACAGTCCACGGGCGGGCACGGCAGAGGCCAGCAGTCCACCTGCCCCTGCTGTAGAGGCGGAGAGAGAGAATTTGAGACAGATAGACAAACAGAGAAGAAAAAGAGTGACAGTTAAAAAATAATCTGTGGAAACGCACTATTGCAAGTTATTCATGAAAATACACATATTTCTCCTGACGCTGTGTATTTGCATGCTAGAGGGAGCGTCTCCACTTGATGAAAAAAAAAAAAAAAAAAGTTGTTAAGGTACCTAGAAAATATAGATGAGTGGAGCAATCTTCCAGCACAGTCAGCAAGTTTTTTTTTCAGACTGTAGAAGTAAACGCTCCAGCGTTTTAATGGACTTGTTCTAGTCCCCCTCTCTCATTGTTGTTCCCGTACTAATCTCACAGCAAACTTTCAGCACAGAGAGCATTATTGAATTTCTCCTGCTGCCATTTTCTATTGGCCTGAGAAAACGGGTCATATATTATATATTGGCCAACTTTACACGCCCTAACTACTGTACACTATATCATTCTGACCTGACCCACTTCTGCTTACACTGCCATCCATGTGCGTTTCTACTTCGCACCTCCTCTGGAAATGAAATATGGGCTCAGACTGTATGTTTAAGCACAGTGCAGACACAAAGGGCATACACAAACATTAAGTTACAAGAGGCTTGATGTAAGTGTCCCACTAGGGATATTTAAAAATCACTGAAAATTGTCTGGCTCAGCATTTTAGGGAATGTTGTAGTAAATTAGGCTGGTTATAAAGCACAGGCTCACACAGTGCTAATGCCCACTCCCTGCTTCCATGTAGTGTGTAAACATTTGAAGTGGGAAATCCCCCCGAGTGGCACTCTTTGCTCGTAGCCATAGGGAGGGATTGAACATAGCCTCAGGTATCTGTACCACGCCGGAAAAAGGGACTCTGTCATCTTTTTTTGCTTTATGCAGATGTAGCCTATGATCACAAAGGACAGAGATTTGCTATACAATCAGCTTTTATTTGCTTTTCACACAGAGCGGTGTGCCGTAGAAGCTTGATCAACATAAAGCTGAAGCCGCTCTTTCATTTATTTGTGACATTTCAGAAGGTCATTATTCTAATCTGGCTTTGCATTCAGTGGTCATGGTATCTCACTGCAATGTAATCACTTTGCTTTTACTTAGACACATGTAGGGATTCACTTTGTATATGACTGCATGTTACAAAATGCCTAGGAGATTAAAACTGGTGACATTTATATCTTCCCTGGGAATCAGCCGGCAGTAGTCACGCTCTTTCTTCTTTTCGACTCGACCTAAAGTGTAACCTATGGCGAAGGAATTTTCTTCTTTGATCTCCTGGCGATTTAACAAGATAGCAAATCACAAGTGGCCCATGTGTGGACATTCCTGCAAAGGCCACATTCTTGATTTCAAATGATTGCACTGGTAGTGGAGAAGGATTCACATCTTGGGCTTGGGACAATGATTTGCCCATCTGGCTGCTGTCACTATATATTTTAAGGCCCCTGTTGAGCCTGGACAGCCATGGCTCTGCTAAGTGTAGCAGCATTCAAGGTTCATTTCACGTCCCTGTCACGCTACTGGAGCCCCTATACGGTATCGCACAGCAGCCTTCCCCCTCGCCCTTTCAAGTGCTGCTCTTTATAATGTGCGGCTGGGGGTCCGTCGCATTGCGTGTATGTTTCGGAATTAGTTTTATGTCTCACTGCGGTGCATGCGTGCATGTGTGAAAGCATTAGCATGTGTTGTCAAGGTGACTTGTGTGTCTACATTCTCAAACACGGAGTACATGTGTGTGTACACGTGTCTACTCTGCACACGCTCCTGTTTGTATACGGTGAGTGTGTGCTGCAGCGGCCGGCGTGCCTGCGTTCTCAAATGTGTTTGTGTCTGTTTGTGTCAACATATATAAGTGCCTACAGTGAGCACAGCCTCAGCCAGAGTGAAGCCGAGCGAACACATTTTCAGCCGACTGTGCTTCCCTGCTGCCTCTCGGCTGAGGAGTGATTTCAAGCTCTTCTATTATGGCTCGCTGTAAGAAATCTAAAAAAGCAACCCTCAGGTACGGGCATCAGGGTAGCATTACAATGGCGGGGTAGGGTTGGGGGGGGGTTGTATTACGGGTTATTAGTGTTGCTACTCAGACCATAAATCTGGCAGACTGGAGACAATTTATATTAGCTACAAGTATGGCTGATCTTTAAAAGCAACACAAGGGGGCAGGGGGCAGGGGGGGGGCTCAGGGTGGGGGGAGGAGTTTTAAAGTGCTTGTCTGAGATCCACAGTGAAGATGATTTGTGAGTCACTGAGCAGAAGGAGTGACAACGTTGTGCGTGTGTGGTACAGTTGAGTGTGGGTGAGACAAGACAGTGTGGCAGAATGCAAAGGAGAACATTTGCATTTAAAATGCATATGGCTTTGTGGTGAGAGAGGCGGCACAAGTAGAAGGATTTATTGTTTTTGTCAGGTTTATTGGGAAACACTTATGAAATGCTTCCCTGTTGTTTGAACAGCGGCATTGTAAAAAAGCTGGGAAAAGGTCAACACAGCAGAAGACGTGACCGCAAATAAAATAGCGCACATGTCCTACTGTGAAAGATATATATGATGAACATGATGTTTTATTGTTTTGTATGAGGAATAGGATTGCATGTAGAGGACACCAAATACTCATCAATCAACACAACCTTCTCAAAGCACACACAGATGATACATTGTGTTACCCCTCCCACTCGCCAGGCACACACATTTTCTCCTGTTCTCTCA
>NC_041360.1:21066876-21274376 GCF_900634415.1 Cottoperca gobio
CTGTTGCAAGTGAGAGTGGAACAAGCCAAGGAAAGTGAAAAAATGCTGGGACCAAGTGTGGGAATGAAAGTCTAGCAATAAAAAATAAAGCTGATAGGGAAAGAGGAGATGGATAGAAGCTTTTAAAAATGAGGCACAAGAAATAAATGAATAAGGAGAAAGTATGGAATGACATGCGGGTGATTCAGGGAAAAAATATCAGAGCCTGAGGACTCTTTGTTGCGTGAAAATAAAACAAGTAGAAAGAAAACTGGACAAAGTATTGGGAGTGTATGTGGAAATAGAATGACCTCGGCTGCTACTCACTATGGGGAGGCAGACAGGGGTGCAATGAGCGTCTTGGCTGTTGGAGTGGAACAGAGCAGGGTGCAGTGGCGGCTGCACAGTGGGCCCTCACTGGACACTTCAATCACAGGCAGCCGGAGCCCCGGGCAAACTTGGCCAATTAGCCGCACACTGCTGCTGACCCCCAGCTTCATTAAGGGCCCGGGCTCTGGATAAGGGGAGAGAGAAGAAGGGAAGGAGAGGATTAGAGAGAGGGAGATAGAGAGAGATAAGCATCAGCACAGGCCAGGTTTGAGAAGACACACAAATGCATTTGCTCAGACGTACACGCTAGAGGTGAAGCTCAAGGTTACAGATAAACACAATCAACTGTGGGAGCACCCAATACCACATATGTACACGCTCGCCGTATTACACTCCCACCTCCCTGTTGGTTTACAGCAAAGATGGTGGTGAGGGGTTAGAGGGCGTAGCTCCCCCTCTCTCCCACACCAATGCACTGACAGCAACAGGTGTGGTGGCCAGCAGACATGCAATTACCAGGCTGAGAATCTGCTCTTTGTGACAGAGACAACGGCAGATCAGAGGGAAGATCAGAGCTAGAGGGAGAGAGGAGACGAGCGAATGGGAGGAGAGGTGAAACGAGGAGGAAGATCCAGACTACTGAAAGTCCCTGGAGGAGAGACAGAGGGAGAAAAATTTCCAGTCCGCTCTTTTCATCGAAAATCCCTTGCCGGCAGGGGGGGGGGAGATCAAACACCAACACATACAGTAGCTATGACACACCTGTTGTTCTGCAGTAGAAATACAAATGTGCACGCTTTGGTGGTCTGGAGAGGCCTCACATACGTGTGCACAACAATGAGACAAAGGAGAGGGCAAACTGACAGCATCCTATTTCAATTCAGGTTGGGTGGGGCTGTTTGGGTGCTTTGGGACAGGTTGCGCTCAATGAGCTCTGACTGAAAGACTGTTTGGTGTATGTGTGCGTGTGTTTGTCTGCATTACAAGTGTGTGTATCCACATGGGACCTCTGTTTGCATCAGCCTTGTGATGGAAACCTCAGCGGTACTCCAGGGTGGGGTGGGGTGGGTAGTAGCAGCTTCATACTCTCTTTCCCTCGCTCTCTCTGCTCTCCCTCTCCGATTACGGGCCTTCGATCAGGCTAAAGTAATGTTTGTGCGCTATGCAGCCAGTGTTACAATAAGTGCCGTCAGAAACCTTGCATGCTTGGGTGGAGAGGAGATACTGGCCCTTTATTTAAAACAAGCCAAGGATAAAAGATCAATGTCCCATTTCAGGCCATGAATTGGAGGGAAAAGTTCACAAACATAGTGTGAGATTATGAGAGGGAGATATATGTGTGGATGGGGGCAACGGAGAGCGAGGGGGCATCTAGCTCATCTGTGTGCTAGTGGCTTATTGATCGGTGGAGACACACAGCTCCCAGCCATTCATCACAGGCCACTCAGGCCCTTAGATAACTCCTATGATAGTGCCCTGCTACCGAGCAGCTGCAACTGGCCATATCCATTATCCTTCAAAGTAAGCCCCCTAGCCTGGGAACAGGCATGGTGAGGCTGCTGGGTGACAGGCTGGAAGGAGGGCGAGAATGGAAATGGAAAAGATCAGGCCTATGGTTAGGAGCCTCAGGCTGAGGCTAGTGTATACAAAAGGCAAGAGCTGGGGCTGAAGGGCCAGGGCTTTATGAAAAATGATGCTCCGACAGCCAGAACAGAGATGAGAAACTGTCTGTTTGCACCAGTTGGAGGGAAGAAAATGTAACGGCACTATTGTTCCAATTTCTCGGCCAAACAGTATTAGCAAAGCTGTTTTATAGCAGATAGCACACAAACAATTCGAGCGACAGGCAGCTCTGAAAACTGCTGAGTGGCTCTGTATGTGTGCGTGTGTGTGTGTAAAAGAGAATTCCCAGATTGGGCAGGTGGGGATCAGCCATAATGAGCCATGCATGGAGAGAAGAGAGGGAGGGGGTCGAAGTGAGGGCAAAAAAAAGAAGGAGGAGGCCAAAGAGCGAGGGAGAATGACAGAGTGAGAGTGACGGAGACGGGCTCATAGCCAGAGACAAGGCCCCAAAAGAGCAATTACAGGAGCTCCAGAGAAGGTGTGGGCCCAGCCCCCAGGCATAGTTTCATACAGCACAAAGCCCTGCCAGACATGTACTCACAAGCACACACACACACACACACACACACACACACACACACACACACACATGCAGTGATTTAAGAAAAACTTCTGATGAACAAAAGACAGAGATGGACAAAATAGGAGAAGTTGGGTGAAAGTCAAAACAGGAAGAAGCATGAAGGGGGAGCATGTTCAAATGGGGTCATCTCAAACCAAAACTTCCCCATGCTTTACTCCCCTACATGTTTTCAAAGAAACATTCTGTTCTGGTCGAAACCTGTTCCCTTAACAGCATGGCCCGAAACAAAAGCTGAAACTCCGGGGCTGAGGTCAGTGTGAGCAAAACTTTCAAGTCGATTGTCTTCCATGTGGCGAGGACTAAACAACACTGAAAAGTCTGGACAGCATCGCACCATGGTGCCCGTCACTAATACAAGTCCGCAATGGTTTCTGAAGGCAACCGTTTCAGCCTCCCCCAACACCTCACCTCACCTCACCCACCACCTCCTCCACTACTTAAAGGAGAATGACAGTCTGGAAAGAACATACAGGACTGATGGGAAAAAAGAAAGAGAGAGAGATGTGCAAACAGATAAGGGGGAGGGTAAATTAAATTAAGAGAAAAGTTCTCGAGCACCGGTATGCATCATTGATTTCCTATTCTCTTGGAAACATTTAATGAGCTTAAATAGGAGCCTCGTTTGACACTGCCACAGTGACTCAGAGGAGCCTCCCAGTGAGAGGAAATCGTTCAGCGGCTGTGACGGCTACCAGAGGGGGGTGGAAGATATAGTGGAGGTGGAGGAGGAGGAGGGAAAAGTGAAGGTTTTTAATGCCAAAGCAAGAGACTTGTGCAAGACAGATGTTGGATTATGCTCAGGAAATGGTCCATGGGTAGCATTAGTTGCTTGGTTCTCAATGAGGAGGAAAAAAGATTGAAAGAAAGACTGGAGGAGAGGCAGACGGTGGAGGCTAAAGGTGGTCTACATTCAACCAGCCTGCCTAGTTATGTAGGTGCTTACCACTCACAACAGGCACTCATTATAACCGAACAACGTCCAAACTGATTGACAGCTACTGCTCTACTGCAGCGTTTCACCTCATTACTTCCTGGATGACCTCCCTATGAGGCATTCAACAGATGTCTAGCGGCCATCTTGTTCTCCTCCCTCCCTGCTCTCTTTTCTCCCTCTATCGGCAGGAAAACTATTGTCACTTCAGAGAGCCTGAAGTGACAAAAGTCCTCAGGCGCTTCGCTGCTCTCTGCTGCTGATGAGGGCCCACTGGGAACCATCGGCAGCCGCTTTATGAAGCCGTCTGGCAGAGTAAATGGACTCAGCGTCCCGCCACCTTTTGCAGGCAATCATGATAATAAGTGTGGAGCTGTGCATGGCTGTACACTGGCACCAAAGGGGGGGCCGACTGCTGGGTGTGAGTGTGAGTGTGAGTGTGTGTTTGTGTTTGTGTTTGTGTGTGTGTGTGGCTGACTTTATTGAATGTACTACTTTTAGCAATTCTCTAAAACCCAACTAATTAAAGTGAGAATAGCTACAAGACAAAACTTTAACAAACCAAGAACTTCACAGTCCAAAAAGGTGATACTGTAAATAATCAGGGAAAACCTAATCATTTACATTATTGATTTAATATTTCATGACATAGAACATTTGCAGCCTTTCTGCAGCGTTTCTTATCCTTGTAAAAATGCATCAATATTGGATTTTTAACTGTCGTCTTTGAGCACTTACAATGTGAATTTGTCCCGATTGTCTGAGCAATAAACTGCTTAATGGACAAAAAGAATTATCAATGGATATATTAATTTTGGGAAATATAGATTTTTAGGAAATAAAGTCCAGCCGGAGAGTTTATGACTGCATAAATGTAAAAGAGGTACACTGTGCTTGCCATACGTTTAGAAGGACTGTATATTGGTGTATTACGGTACAAAACTGGCTGCAAAACATGACGGCCAGCTCTTAATGACTGAGTGGAGAAGTGCATGTAAAACATGCATACATATGTGGATGTGTAATTTCTGTTGGTGAGTGGTTATACATAAATATTTCAGGTCCCTGTGCAATGCATTTAACTCAGTCAGACATGTTTTCTGGTTCACAGCTGCTTTGAAATATTTCATATATTAGCAAGTCAGAGAGGAGTTCTTCAGTTCCTGACCCTAGTTATTCCCTCCAACTTTGGCTGCAATGAGAGCGGTCGGCTTGTACCAGCTATCTGAGTATCTCTCCAGACAGATGCATAGTAAGCAGTGCTGCAGCCAGAGTGGGTGTTTGGCACAACTGGCAGCAGTGCTGGGACCATGTTTAGCTGGGCTTTTCATGTGTGACTTGCAGCAAAAACAAAAGTTGTGCTGAAGGAGACTTTTCTTTCAAATGAAAATGAATCTTGGGTTGAAACAATCATGTGATTCTCTGGTGATTAATTACGGTGGAAAAAAAAAAAATACAGAACACACGAGTGTGCCTTTTTTCCTTCTGTTCAGGCAGATACACATTGCCGCGCACTCCCACACACATACAAAGTATACTGGAAGTGACTAACGGCAGCATAAGGATGACAACTTGGGAAAGGCGTAGTGGTGAAGGGCCCAACACAGCTTTCTTTGGTGTCCCCAGCTGTCATTTCCACCATTCTTGCTAAACATAGTGCCACCAATAAAACTATTTTTCACTACAAACGGTCTTTGCTCTCCGTGATAATCTATAGGCCATCATCTATACGACCCTATGGAACATTCTTTGAATCATTTACACTGACCTATATATATATATCCTGTGGAGAAAAGGTCATTATTGAAACAGAAAGCTATACTTCATAATTGCACTACCACATTGCTATCCCCCTCGGTGAAATTGGCTTTCCGGAACATATTCTCTCTCACTCTACTCCATCTCTCTTTATCTCCCTCTCTTGTCTGTTAGAGAGGGTGATTTTGACAGGCTGACTGTCTCTCCTGATGCAATAACCACCCTCCATTTGTATCTAAGGAGGGTGCATTAGCTATACAGTGTAATCAGCTTGCACAGGAAAGGCAGCGAGCCTCACCAACCGGCTGCTTTTTACCACTCTTTGCTATAACAGTATGCCATTAGGCCACAATTAGCACAGCGCACTCAATAATAACCCTTCAAAGACCTTTAGCCAGCAGAGCGGATGCAAGAAACAGGGCGACTTTCACCAAAGTCCATTGTTGCACTGAACACTCAGGAGAAATAATCTTTTTTGATCACACTCGATGGTGAAGGCAGTAGGACTTATGGAGATTAAAAAAAGTGCCATAGGACAACCTAATACCATTGACATGTTACGGTAGAAGATTTTCGAGTAAGGACTCTAACAGAAAAGGCTTATCACCAGACACTTCAGACAGCACAATTCATCTAAAAAAGCAGCAGGCAAAAACGAAAAAAAGACATCTGATAGCGCTGCCTTATCATAAGTGTATGCACTTTCCAAAACAGGGAGGTGAATTTTGTTGAAGTACCCATGTGGTGAAGGTGCACTTCAGGTGAATGTGTTCATCCAGCGGAGAATGTATTCTGCAAAAAGCTAAGTTTAGCACACACAAACACATTCCCTCCCTCAGGGCTCTGGAACAATAAAGAGAAAAACGTGTCCTATGGTCAATCGTGGCATGCTGGCAGTGGGCAGACACAGATAAGAGTTTGGATTGGTGGAGGCTGACACGCTGTGATTATCTCCCGCTGCTGGAATTGACCGTCCATCAATCCAGACATCCGAGAGGACCGGGGCCGATCGACTCAATTGTTGCCTGAGACGAGATTTTTATGATTCAATGACCTCAAAGAAAAATGTGTAAAGTGTTTCAAATATGTTGTTGTAGTAAAGCACTCGTGCATTGTGATTCACAAATACTCATGAAGAGACGGAAAAGTGCAGCAGTCGTCGGAGTACAATCTCACACACACTCTCTCACACACACACACACACACACTTTCCAGGGCTCCCTCTCAAGTCTGCTTTCCTGGCTCTCTCATCACCTTCCC
Organism: Cottoperca gobio; assembly: GCF_900634415.1. Taxonomy (NCBI): domain Eukaryota; kingdom Metazoa; phylum Chordata; class Actinopteri; order Perciformes; family Bovichtidae; genus Cottoperca; species Cottoperca gobio. Next base: position 21,073,341 of record NC_041360.1, read on the forward strand.
CCTCACCTCGTGCTGCGTGTTCTGGACCTGAAACCAAGTCCATATACCGGAGTGAGCCACAGGAGAGATGGAGGAAAGGAGTGAGGAAAGAGAGAGGGAGAAAAAGAGAGAATGTCAAGAAGCACATTCTTTCTGCTGAGCGCCATCTGGAAGTGGAAAGGTAGATAAACAATGACCTGAGCCACATCCCATCTCCCTCCAAAAGCCTGAACAGACACACACTTGCCACAATGCATGTGGCGCCATCGCCACCGATCCTGTGCAGCGTGCCAAGCATTGTCAGGGATTGGGTCTTATCAATCATTGGCCAGATACTGAGCAGAAGCGTGAGGCAAACAAAGGGAAGGGGAGAGAACAAAAATGGAGGGGAGCTGCACGCGACAATGAGAGACACAAATGAGACGATGGCTGGGAGCCACCCGTCCATGCGGCCCAGATCGACTTTATTTAATCTGGTCAAGTCTGCCCCCAAAATCAAAGCAATCTCCTCTAGTGAGCTGACAGAGGAAGGAATCAGACAGCCAATCCCACCCAAAAAGGAAGTTGCTGTGGAATTGAATGAGAGGATATGGGGCTATGCTGCATTGTGCTAAGCATGCAGACTATTATGGCTGGGGAACTCTGCCTTATTTAAAAAAGCCCATTTGCATTCACTCAGCTTGCGAGAGGAGCTCGGGGGCAACGTTAGCTGCTGCTCCTGCTGCTTTTGAATTCCACACTATCTTTTTAGGCCCTTCTGGCATGCAATATATCACAGTAGTAGTAGAAATCTTTATTATCCCTTATGGGGAAATTGTCCTTGTTGTAAGTCAGCGATAATAACAAAAACAATATCCATACGATACAAAAGCAAAGAAGTTGAAGACTGATGAAGAGCAACAGCTGGAGCAACAGCCGGAGGGATGCTCCCTGTGGATACTACGCCTCTTGGGGCCGTTCTGCCCTAAAACAGTGTTTAGCTAGACCAGAGTAAGACTAGAGTGAGACATATAAAGGCCACAGTGGGAATGACATGATTGAAGAGGGCTAAAATTAAGAGACACTGACATCTATCCCTCGGGCGGCAAGAGGCTCTGCACCTGTATGCACCTCGGCTCTGCTCAGTTTAGTTTCCGTCTCTTCAGACTCCCCGCCCACTCGAACACACACACACACACACACACACACACACACACACACACACACACACACACACACACACACACACACACACACACACACACACACACACACACACACACACACACACACACACACACACTCTCTCTCTCTCTCTGTTGGCACTGATGGACACAACATGAGGGAGGGATCAGGTGGCTGGGGCAAGCAGAAGGAAGGAGAAGGGTTGGGGAGGGATTTGACAAATGAGTCTCGTCAGGTAACATTCACAGATGTGAAAAGAAGGAATGGGAAGAGGAAGAAGATAAGGGAGGGGAGGGTGTCTGTCAACTCGTATTGGTTCACCAGCGAAAACCTCCTGCCATGATCAGAAACAACTGCAGTCAGGAGATGGGAAGAGAGAGACCCACTTTAGAAGTGGGTCCGTTTGCACCCGAGGACCGCTTACTGATTCTGATTGAAGAGACAACGAAACATGGCCTCAGTCTCTCTGCCTGGGATACTTCTCACCACGATGGCTCTGATCAAAAAGAGCAGGGCAGGACAAGGCAAAGGAAGAGCCCTGGAAGCATTCAAGGGCCTGGAAATTTGGGTTAGAAGCATGACATGACATATTAATACAATGACTGACAAAAAAAGAAAAGTGAGAAGAGAGGAAAGGGGGAGGAAATGAACAGATATGATCAGAGATAACTGAAAGGGAGCCAAACTATGTGCAGCCTAGAGGATTTGTGTTCCGACATGCCCCAGCATGCAGCGGGAACAGAGAATATATGCAAGCTAGCTACAGAAAATAAAAAGAACATAATAACTTTAAAGTGATTTTGGCCAAATGAATGCACAATCCTTCAGCTGTATTCAGAATCAGACCTTGATAAATACCCACTGTCGAGGCTGTTATTAAACACCAGAGAGACTGGAGCGTCCCTGTGCCAGGCAAAACTAATTAAATCCAGGCAGATGTGTCTGGACAGTAGTGTACCATACACACACACACACACACACACAATGTTACACGCTTTTTCACTTCTATGCACACTTACACACATGCACACACACATCCTCTAAATGGGCTGTTAACCATGTCCACAATGCAATCAGTGCCAGCTGATGAGCCGTCACCGCGCTAACTAGACCAGGTGAGGACAAAACAACAGCATCTCCCTTTCAATTTCTAACTTTGGTGTAGCTTGATCTCGGAAACTTTTTGTCAGCCAGTGACCAGAGAGAGAAAAACGCCTTTCCCCATGGTTCCTAGTTATCCTCGCCAACACCAGGCAGCGCGTTTCTGCAGGTGATGATGAGAGTTAGAGCGAACAGTAACCAATTAATCTTTCATAGTGCACGTGTTCTTGCTTTTGTTAGGTCTACTCCCTGAAATTGTATGAGATTGCAGCTGTACAAAAGGGGGCTAGTGACACTTTCATCCTCTTCTTCTGCCTCCTCCTCTCCACTTTTCATTCTCATACTTTGTGAGCAAACAGCTGGGCTTTTTTTTGCAAAAGCTATCATTACGGCAGCCTACAGGCATGAGAGCTACACTCCAAATCGCTGATGGAAGCCCAGCTAGCCGAGTCAGAGGTAGAGATGAGATTGCATTGGGCATGCGAGTACAGGGGAAGGGCGGGTGGTGGTGGCTATTAGATGATAAACACACAGAACCAGGCATCCGTGCACTCATACATATACAGATGCGCATGACATGAAGCAATACAAGTGCCTGTGTTTTATCTTCATTTAGGCTGTCGATCTCATAGTCTTGTAATTACTCCGATCTTAGGTCACATACACACATCAGCAGCTCTCTAAAAGCCACGTACACACAGTAGTGACTAATCACCCATCTGGAGCAGACATTCCCAGGTCTGGATGACAAAGCGCCTATGCCCACAAATATAGGCTAATGCCCTTCTCAACAAAAGGCTTAGGCTGCATTACAGCCAAACAGACAGGTCTAAAGAGAGGGGGGGGTGGGGGCTTATGACCTGGCTCAGACAAGCATGGACAGGGGAGGAAGCAAGTGACATCACAGATAAGGGTGATGTACTTAGGCTAGCTGCTAGTGGCTACATGGAGCTGACAAGTCTGTACGTGCACTTGATTTCAAAAGCAGTTCCCGGAGTCAAGGGCAGGGAGAGGGCAAAGCCTAAACAGTAGGAAAAGCCATTTCAAATGTGGCCAAGCTAGTTTGTGAAGTGAAAAATCCGGTGTGGCTTACCCACAGGGCTTTGCTGAAACCCTCTCGTCGCTAAATATTAGCGTGTTAGCAGTGGCAGGTGCTAGCCATGCCCTCTCAGAGCAGTCCGTGGGGTAGGGCTTATCCTCCAAATGCCTCAACCACTGTGTAAAACCGTTTCCCTAGCAGAGGCTTGTTGCTGGCTGGCATGATCCAGGTAAGTCTCCTAGTTGTGAGAGGGGGGCCTGATGCAACTAAAGCCAGGTTTCAGAATGCGGGATGAGGTTGGAGCAGAGCCAGGAGCCATTAGCGAGCAGTGTGTCTGACACAACGGGCAGAACACAACATTTTCAAAAGGCGTAGAAGGACTTGAACGGAGCTGTGGTGACGAGTGCTAGGCAGCTGTTTCATTCAGGCCCTCTGATAACAACCCCCTGTCCAGATTGGCTACTGCAAACAGGGCAGGGGACTGTAAGGCAGCAAGAATACAAATCACTTCGTCGATAGTCTACTCTGGGCTAAGCAAAAACTAGTGTACTGGCATTCTCTCATTCATTTCTTAGCTGATCACGCCTCTTGTGATTTAATGTTTGCTGCTGTAAAATGCACTTGCGAGCATTTAGATTAATGTGCTTCCCTACAAAAGAGCATATGACAGTATGGTTAATAAGCAGAAAGCACTTAAGCTATCAGGAACGGCCAGCAGTACGAACAGACAAAGATCTAGCTAATGGCCCTAGCCATATCATTTATGGTACAGTCCCGAGCCAAACTCAGCATTACACACTGGGTCCAAACACAGGGAAGAAGGGACGTTTCATTACTCAGGAGATAACATCCTAAGAATACTTTCTAGGGGATGAGTTTTTGCTTTCAACCCCCACTGTGAATAAGCAAACAACAAGAGCATCAATTATGGGTGTGGGAAATGAAAACTCAGGGTTATTCAATTCTCTTTTTCCACTTAGTGCTGGGATATAACTACCAGACAAAGCTTGTGAGCAATGTGACGAACGGATGGAGACACAGGCACTTAGCCCCAACAGCACAGGCCTTTTATTCTGTTTTGGGTTTTGCAAAAAATCTCATCAATCTCTCACTTCAATTATAGATCTGTGTGAAAACAAACTGATTTAAAATACTGGTGGGAAACCATTTGGCTTAGAGTGGTGGTTGATCTTAACAATCAGACACAGATTCAAGTGGACTGTCCACCTATCACATACTGACCATTTGCAATCACCAAAAACAACAAGCCTTCACATCTGTGACTGGCTCAGTCCCATGAAAAACACATCACACCCACTACCGCCACACTACGCTTACTGCGCACAAAACCAAGTGCTATAATTGGCTCCACTGCACCCTTTTCGACACTCTGGACAGGCCAACCGGAAAATGCAAAAACAAAACTCTGCAGTACCTGGAAGAGATCCAAACTCTAGTCATGTCTCAGTGACAATCAAGCATGACAAATTATTTCCAAACATTGGAAAGAAGTGAAAACACGACAACCGTTTCAATCAGACGAGAAAGAAATAAGGGATGAAAAGAGAAGAGGTGAAACAAAACATTGTTCATCATTGCTTGCTTCGGGAGGCTAAGGTTGATGGCACACCTCCAGATGACAACACACACTCCATCACCCCACATAAACAGACAGAAAGGTGCGGTTGTGAAGCGGATCTGTTGTTTCACAGCCACCACAGTGAGGGCCACAACCATGTCATTACCCCAGCCAGCGAAGAAGAGGAACACCAGAGCCTGATATTCTGAGACTTGCAGGAGAGTCGAAAGAGTGTTTGTGTCGGGGTGTTTGACAATGAGAGAAAGATAAACACAAAGCAAGGGGAGAAAGATTTAGACTCGGAATGGGTATCAAAGTGTGAGTGAATGAAGTGTGTGCATGGCAGTGATTGCATGCCATCAAAACACAGCTCTAGTTTGAGCGAGTGGGGTGAAGATGTTTGTCATACCAGAACAAGGAGCATGTCTGGACTGGGATGAGATAGAGAAAATGCTAGCGGGGCCCTAAGGCTCTCTGAGTGAAAACACACTGCCCTCTCTCTTCAACAGAACACACTCAAAGACAGACTCAAAAACTCATGATTTGAGGGAATGGGTAGCTTAAGGCCAGTCATTAATAGAAAAAGAGAAAAAGAAACCATGAATGGGAGTGAAGGGCAGGAGGGGGAGCTATTTATGGGAAGAAAAAGTGTAATTTATAAGCAAAGTAACTAATTATCACCAGCGAGAGACAATCGCTCATAATTGTTTCTTGGTGTGACATGACTGCAGATAGAGGAAAACTATAATTGATATTCTGAACTGACTTTTGTTAATTAACGCACTGATTATTCTGCTAAACAGACTTCGACAACCAGAGGCGCAGCACTGCCCTTTAGAAAAGGCACTTGCACAGCGCTAAACTAAATTCCTTTGAGGCCTATGTTTTTGGCAGCGCTGTTGTCGGGGGATCAGGACGTTCAATGATATGTAAACAAACACAAAAATGGGAGAGTGGTTTGCACACGAGACAATCCCTAAACCAAGCATTTTTATTTGTTTTCTCCAAAAAAAAGGCCAAGCTTTATTAATTGATTGAGCCTGAGAGGGACAGAGACTGTGAATAGAGCGGCAGCAGAAGCACTGTGTACTGTTGTGATTTTATCCCTCTCTCGGGGGAAATTGATGCAAAAACCTTACACAAACACACAAATACAAACATATATTAGATATACGTTTGTATTTTATATATCTATATATATGTATATATGGATATAGAGATATAGATATAGATATATACACATTTTTAAAAACTACTATGACAAACTCATGTAGGAAAAGTTTACAGAAAGAAAGTGTAATTACCACAGAATATCTGTGGACTGAAGGGTTTGTGGATTACAAAGGTTGGACACTGAACAAAAGGGGACCTTGGCTTACTGAGAGCCTGGTCCGGGCATATAGGGGAGGCAGTTGAGGACAGCACACTTAATGGAAGTGACAGTCAGCAGATACGCGCCAGTCCCCTCCACCCACAAACGCTACCGCTGCCTTCTCTTCTGGCAGCAAGGGAAAAGAAAAGGAAGAAAAACAAAAAAACACACACACACCCTTTCCCCTTTCCCCCCCCCCCCCATCTACAGATTACATACAATGCACCCTAACATACCAGGAGAGAGCGAGGAGAGGGGAGGGTGATGGGTGGAGTGGGGGGAGTGAATAGACAGGGAGTGCTGCCAGGACCTACTTTTAGATAACGTGGTTATCAGTGGGCAAAGGAGAGGAGAGAAACAAAGAGGAAGTTTACTGGCGTTGTTTTATCTGGAAGGGCATTAAACTGAGAGGCACACAGGGGATGAGACAGCGAGAGTAAAGAGAAAGACCATTCAGAGGAAAGGGAGAAACTGTCCAAAGTCAGGCAACCTTCAGAAGCGTCCTGTCTCTCTAACTCACAGTCACACGCACACACTTTGCCCTTGGCTGAAAGTCATCCCTGGTTCATGGTTGCTGGCTTTGATAGGAGCCCAGGCCCTGGAACGAGTTACTAACGACCCAGAAAGCTGCTCGTCGGGCGATTGGTGCAGCTTGATATGCAGCGGGAGAGGCTGTCAGTGGGATGGAAACTGAATGTGGCCTTTGATAAAACACTCAAAGAGGGATAAAAACAGAACGGGATGCAGGCAGCCCATTAGGCCGTGATAGAATGAAGGGAAATACAGAGGGCCAGACGATGGGGACTGGGGGTAAATCCGTGCCCCTGTGTGTTGTCCTTGACCCTGTCAGATGGGAGTGAGGCATGCAGTGAAAAAAAGAGTGTTGGGTACACTGCCCCCCAGGTGTGAGCTGGAGAGGGATGAGAGGCATGTCGATGAGGGGACCCCCCTCCCCACTGGCAGCACCAAGGCAGCCCACCGGAGCCCGCTAAATCAGAGAACTTAGCCGCTGACCTCTCCACAGGCTCTATACCTTTTAATGAGATCCATGCCTTTGATTCATCTGACCGCCTGGAGAGAGATCACGCATAAGCTCAGACACACACACAAACCCGCATCAACTTTGCCAACTGTAGATGGACACTTACATTCACACACTGCTGTGGACACAAAGACACAAGAGATGTACAACAGTTGAAATAATGAGCTCTCTGTAATTCCACGATTGCCTAGGGCTCTCATGCATGTACATGCATGCACAAGGGAAGTGGATACACAACGATGGACTAGAACAAGCACTGCCTGAGAACTAACTAAAGCACACTAATCACACACACACACACACACACACACACACACACACACACACACACACACACACACACACACACACACACACACACACACACACACACACACACACACACACACACACACACACACACACACACACACAAGCTTAGCCTAGCTCAAGGACACGACACCTACCTTGTTAAGAGAAGGCTGAGGGAGGTACAGGTGAGATTAGATCCAGACATGCTGGCTCACAGATAGAATTGAATTATTGATTGGCAAACAGATTGTGTTATGAGGAATTCATGGATTCACGCCCGGTTCTGTCCAGCGCCCTTAGGCTAAAAGACAGACTGTTTGTGGACTCGCTGTACATGTATATCTGTGTGCGTGTGTGCTGGGGAAGCCTAGGGGAAGCAGGTTGCACTGGTCGAAGTCCGAATTATTTTCTTTGGGCAGTGTGAGCTCGCACACAAGACAGAGCAAACAGTGAATCGATCAAGCTGACTGGGGTGATGCATACAGAAGGAAGGCCTCACCCTCGCTGCGCTGAGAGAGCTTTAACTGCTCACACACTGAGTGGCTTTTTCATTGGCACTCAGGCAACAGCACAATCCTCAGCTCTTAATACTACCAATGGACAGAGAGGAAATGGGATTTTTATTCATCCAAGCTCCACAGATGCTCTGCTGCTGCTAACAATGCACTGAAATACAGGGTCTCGCTTCGCTCAGGTTCCGTTACTAACATCAACATCAGCCGACGTGAGGTGCGTGTTCCCCATTAGACAAAGGTAGGACTGTATCCTGCCATGAGGCTGTGGCACCTTAAAAAAACACTTTTCAACACTTCCTAAAATGGCCAACCACAGGAGGCATGAGGAACTGGACAGCGTGACCAAATGTGTTCGCGCCGCATTATTTTTTCCAAGGCTTACCTAGTTCTTTAAAAAAATAAAGTCTGTAGCCAGGTCATGCTGCTCTTTGCCTGAGCTTTACAGACACATCCCCATGACAAGCGTCTCAAATGCTAACCTTACTGATAAGACAAAGACAAACAAACAGCTTTATAGTGGTGGCGATGGCCTAGTGGTACGCCTTCCAAACAAAACACTAGAAGGTCGGGAGTTCAATATCAGGGCTGCCACCATTGTACCTCTGAGCAAGATACTTAACCCTGAGTTGCTCCAGGGAGACTGTCCCTGTACTTAGTTCAATGTAAGTCGCTCTGGATAAGAGCGTCTGCTAAAAGACCTGTGATGTAATGTAATATAGTCATATGCTATTGAGCCACAACATCAATATTTAATGGACCAGAACTTAAAAAGGTGGGGCAAAGCTTAACAAAGATCCTGTGGATCACAACACTGCAGACGTAGATGAAATACTAGGTCACTTTAATCCGATATAATCAGATTTGCCATAAAGAAAAGACACTTTATCACTTGGAATTACACCATATTTAATCTCCCTTCTTTTTGGTAATTAGGACTTGTTTTGTTTATATCTTATGTGCAGAACAGATGTGCGGTTTTAGCACGCTGCTCAAGGGGGATAATGTTTTGTTTTCAAGTCGGAAGGTGGAGAGACACATAAGAACCCAATGGGACCAAGATGCAAGTTATTTTTTTTCCATTACCCAAAGAGGAGACCAACTCCATATGACTAATTAAACAAGAGACACAAAGGAATGCATGATGACATCCTGACGGCAGACAAAAACAGGGACTGGATGTGAAACAGAACAGAACCAAGTTAAAAATAAAAACACTGGCAGGGAGGCGGAGAAGGAGAGACATGTCGGTGGAAGTGAACTGGAGATCTCAACAGGGAGGACTACAGAAAGATCTTAATGGAGGTCTGGAGAGGATGGATAAATGGCTACTCTGGTCTGGTCACACCACCAGTCTGCATCGGTCCACCAGTCAACAAGCAGCACCACACTGACATGGCCTCTTACACCCCACTTTGCTTCAATCTGTTACTGGAAAGCTGCACACATCTCCTCCATAACCAATTGAAAGAGGATAAAAGAAGAAGGAGAAAATGTCTCCTGGTGAGACTTGTGTGATTTGGGGATCCAATTTGGCAGCCCGTTTTCTGTAAACATTGTAACTGCAGCTTGTTTTCAGAGAACGCACTAGCGAGCAGCATTAAGCTGTTCGCAGTGTGGGGAGGAAAAAGACAAGGTCTTGGTAATAAGGTTCTCTAACCCCAGCAGCAGATCTACTCTGGCTAATGACTGTAATTAAAGAGCCCAGCTCCACGGAGGGATCAATGACGTGGGATCAGCCCAGACAGGACGTAGAATAGACGTAGCTACAGAAGAAGGACGCGACCACAGGGCTGAGCTTAAAAACTTACAAGCTGTACAAATGGGAGGCTGAGTGGTAGGCTAGCATGTGTTATGAGAGCCTGTAAATATTTAGGCATTCTTACAGAGGCATGTGGCTGCGACTCTGATGTCATTTCTCCTAGGCCTGTCATTTGCTTTAGTTAGAGGCTGAAAACCGAGTTTAGAGTGACTGTAAACACAGATCTGTGAAAAAAGGAACACTGGGAAACAAGAGTGTCACAGGAAAAAAAAATTACGTGCAAGCAGCACAAGTGCATTACCATCACATGTCTGACTCACTGTATACAGATTAAGCAAGAGAAGGGAGAAAAATGCAGATACCATGTCTACGTGATTTGCAGACACCAGCATAAAATATATCTAACAACTTCCTTTTTTCGCATATAAAGTTGAGAGGGGATACCAAAACTGGGCAGCCTCAGATGAGTCAGTGAGGAATAATGCATGTCATCACGGCTGCGTGAATAGGAGAGTGAGGCTGGAGGGCAGACACCCAAGACATAGAGCTATGATGACACCTCCACAGATCTGCATTTCAGAAGACAGCTCCGAGCCCCAGGCAGGTTTGAATCACTAGGATTAATATCCACCTAGACTAGAGACACACCGAGTAAGAAAAGACGTGGAATAAAGTAAAAAAAATAAAAATAAAGATTCAACAGCAGTTGTGGAGCGCAGGACGATGGATAAAAAGAGACTCCGTTCTGCTGATGAAGGGAACTCGACAGTATGTTCAGAGACACTAGCATAAACAGGAAGTTATTAACACAAGGGCAGTGGGTACTTCCACATTGCTCCAGCACAAGGGTCATGGTTGGCTGAGCAGGCATAGCTAACATTCCTGTTAGATCACGACACGTCACGGTGTACGCTACAGGTCTGCCTTTAGTCCGCCACAATGCCCCAACTCAACAAGGTCAATGCCAAAGTAAAAGCCTGAGTCAAACGAATGCCCTGCATGCCTGCTCTCCAAAGAATTATGCAACTAAATGTCACAATGCTCAACCTTTAAACTGCAGTATTTTCATCGTTTTATTACATTATTGCATCATTTTCTGGATATGCCTCATTGCAGATTTGCATTTGTTTTTCTGCTTATATTCTACATGTCTTTTTCCCTTGCTGTAGCCTTCTGCTGCTTCACTGCGTGACTTATTTCCCTATGGGGATCAATAAAGAAACCCTAAAACTTATCTTTCAAAACATCAGTGTTATTTTAGGTAATCCCAACTCAGACATTAGCAATCCACAAATTTTAGCGACCAGTGTCACTACAAAATGTCAGCCTCTAAGGTTAAGGCAGAATCTTTGGCGGTGTTATTACTTCTGCCGAGAGTGCTGCCACATTAAAATGGTCCGTCAGTTTACAGATGAGAAGCAACAGAGCCAGTGGCATTTAACTAGATTCCCAGTAACTTTAACAATTGCTGTATGAACAGATTTTAATAGGTCCCTCTTGGATCATAGGCTACTGAAAGGCCACGATATTCACCTCATTTAACAGAGACAAGGACATGACACTGACAAAGAAATGATTTCATTTCATAATACCATTTAATTTTGGAACGTAATAAAGGCAGGAAGCCTTACCTATAGACTGTATTATACCGGCTGGATAATAACACTGTAGAAGAAGTATAGATGCATATGAACTGCCTGTGTTTGTGTAATGTGCAGTTGAATGAGAAACATCTTAAAACACAGTTGCATGTGAACTCTCTGCTTTGCACTTTCCTTTCATTAACTCAGCATGAGGTCTCATTTTAAAAATGACCAATAGCAATTGAGTGCTGAAAAAAAAGGCCTGCAAAGGTAAACATAGGTATGCATGTATGAAAATCATCTAATATTTCCCCCGCAAAATCGTGCCTGACTTCAAATTGTGATCAAAACAGACAAGCAAAGAGATAGACACCCAACCACCAGCAGTGCTGCCACCCCCCCATGTCCATTTCCAGCTGCCAGTGGGTTTCAGCAGATGCCAGAGATAATAAGGACAGCATATGTTTCCTCAAGATCTAATGTTGCTATTTCTATTTTAGAGCACATTGTTCCTACAGAATGTGATATTATTGTGTTTTAAAAAGAACTATAAAGGAGCTGCCAGATTTCATACCACTTAAACTTTTAAATGTGGCCCTCTCACACAGTAATCTATCATTTTCATATTTCAAAGTCACAAAAATAGCAGTTGCTTGCAATATGGAAATTTAAGTGGTAAACATTTAACAATAAAATGGGCCGTTTTTGGTTGAGACACACTGAAGCACCATCTATTTAAAATAAGGTTGCTCAGAGTCAAACTCCTGCAAGTGAGTTACTTCCTAAATCAATGAGGATCATTTATCTCTTCTATGAAGTTACACGGTCACAGACCATCCCTCTATGTCTTCCTCAGTTTGCCACACTATCTTCCCCCTTTGCTCTCCCAGGTTGGTGTGACCTTCATCTCCAGCTGCCGCCAGTGCACTGACCCTTCATGCATCTGTCACTCGCCAGTCCTGGCTGAGGCCCACATTCAGTACTACATAATTAACCGCCCAGCGTGCATACAAAAAAAATAAAAAAGAGCCAATACTCGATTGCAACTACCATATTAACATAAACCAGCTGGATGTCATATTAGCTGTAAAGCGGAGGTGATAATTAAAAATGATCTTGGCAGAAGTTAATTGGTCAGTTTGAGGATTAACTGAGAAATGACTTGGATAAAAATGAATTGCACCCTCTGGTGCTCTTAGTGAGGATTAAATGGCACTCAACATCGAGCAACTCGCTGTTACGAACAAAAAGTGCAGTGGAAATACATTACAGGTGGAATAAGTGGCTCCATACAGTTTCCATTATTCCTCAACTACAGTAAGCCTAAATCCATTTCAAACCCAAATCTCTCTCAGAAAGATATATCAGCAGCACGCTGCCAAATCCTACACAGGCACACTCAATTTGCACATAAATGAAGTGTCGACTCATCTTCGATATGTTAAAGTCTGAGAGATCTGTGAATCGTCTTTACATCATAAAGCAAAGGAGCTGGACTAAACATCAGCCCGTAGCATTACACTGATTGAAGCAGGCGCAACGAACGTCCCTCTGAAGTGCTTAAATGATAGCATTTTGATAGCAATACGTGCCAGACTCAATTACCAAAGCAAAAAATAAATTAGTTTCCTGCTCTATTTTCTGCTGCCAATACAAGCCTTGAGAAGAAAGCATCTCACTGAGATTTCCCAGGATAGGAAATCAAGGTGACCCCCTCACTCTCATCATTGCTGATTAGTTTTCAGATACCTGCCTCTGTGGTGCCCGGCTGAAATGGCTGGGTGTGAACTTTTGCCAGTGTCCTGAGCTGGTTGACGGGCCTCCAGTGTGCAGGTAGCATCAAAAGCCTCTATGATACTATGAGTGTCAGCCTGTGTCAGCTGTCAGTTCAGCCGCCATGGGGAAGATGGTGAGGGAGACTGAGGCAGATGTCTGTATTGTGTATCCATCACTACCGTTCAGTCCTCAGCTATGTAACCTCACGTCTGCTGACAGTCAAAACCACACCAAATGCCTTTCGTACAGCAATGGAGAGCATGTTTTCCTCTGGGCTAACTTTTTTTTTTTCCAAGAAGCAGTCTACCTCTCAAAACCTCCTATCACGTCAACCGCCCCTCTCGCTCCCTGCTCTCTCTATCGCTCTCTTTCTTTTAAAGAAATATTAGGATGTCTCCGTTCTCGTGCAGAACATCCTGCCCACAACCTCTCAACCGAGCAATTAAGGAAACTCCCTCCCCACATGAATCATTTCTCTCTTTCAGGAGTCTGATCATGTTTACAATATTCATCATGTTCTTCTTACTCACGCTCGCAGTGAGAATGTAGGGAAGAGTCACAATGGTTAAAGGTAGAATTGAGGGCAGCAGCGGGGGAAAACCAGCGTGTGTTGGCAGCGGCGTGCAGAAGAAAGTAAGCCGAGATGGATTGAGTGTATAGTGTGGTCGGTCAGGGACATGAGATGAAAGACGGTGTGGGTTGAGAACATGTCACGGTTATTTTTAAGGAGGTAAAAGTACACCCTGCTGAGCTTAACCTGACCATAATAACGAAGCGCTTGGAAGCTTGTGGACAGACCTGGTTAACTCTGGATTGCAATGAATTTAAAGCTGTATGAGGTGGACTGCCATCTTCTTCCAAAGAGCCCATCCTCATAGCATGCTCCCGGGGGGGGGGGGGGGGGGGTCTTTCATACATTAGCTTTGTTATCACCGATCTCAAGCACACTGAAGGGAGAAGTGTTGACTGGCGAGGGTTCAGTGTGTGAAGTACAAACAAAGCCACATTGGAGCAAAAGGGTGGGGTAAAGAAAGGAAAGTTTTTGAGGGGAGAGTTTAGGACAAGGCCATGAAGTCCAAGGACAAGCGTGGCAGCTGTAAACCCCGGAGGAAATGAGATCAGAAATCCACCTCACCATGACGTCCCTTTATCATTTGATAATCCTCAAGACAAGAAAAGAGGAGCCTATCTCCAATCTGAAGGAAATCTAATGGCAAGCTGACACGCCCTTCACGCATCTGCCCACATTTCCCTGAAGTCTACGTGTACTTTAGATAAGGAAGAGGTACAAGGTAATGCATATGGGTCTTTCTCATGTGCGCCACACCTATTTTATGACCAGTACGTTTACAAAGTCCATTCCACAGTGGAGTGATGATGTTCAAACAGTGCATAACAGACAGCGTTTTAAAGTGAAAGTAGGTCTAACACACACACACATCCGAATATGATTATGAGATTACATTTTTTTTTTAGTAGAGACAGGAAGGAGATTAAGTAGTCATTTAAAATGAACGACATGCAATGAACTAACGGTCCTAACACTATTCATGTATCAGTTTGTTTAGTGCTGTTTTTCAGTTTGTATGCTGCAGACAGGAGGCATGGGATTTCTTGTCGCGTACGAGGATTATGGTTTTATTTTCAAAATGAAAATGACAGAAGTCAGTAATCCAATGAAAAGGAAACAAAAGAGACCGAGGATGAGTTCAAATTCATTTGACCTCAAAAATATTACAGCGCTCTCTAAAATGTAGCACATGCTTCAGCACATGACATGGTTCAAGCTATCTGAGATAATTGTGCAATAATAAAACAGAACACAATGAACTTTGCGCACCCAAAACATTTAAAAGCTTAACAGCTGAGTGCTCACTACCTCAGTTTCTCAGTTGGTCAGAGGCTATTTCACTGGATTTAAGAATACTTGAAGTGGATCTCACCATAGTTTTATTTCCAGAGCCAGCGGCCTATTACCCAAAAATCTAAATTGTCTGTCAGTTTCGTGTAGAAGTTTGCATTCCGCTTTTGTTATTGTTTTTAAACACTAACATGACCTGAATTAGAAATGTCTCCTATTCACTTGCCCTGAAAAGAGCATCTATGATGAAGAAGTGTGGTACACTTGTCTTCTTCACCCTTGCGGGAAGCAGGAGAGAGCATTTATCACCACTCTCCTCTGCGCAGATAAGGTGTCTCTATTTATTCAAAGTTGAAGAGATAAACCCTGAATGAAGCATTGTGTGGGGGGGAGGGGGGAGAGAGAGAGAGAGAGAGAGAGAGAGAGAGAGAGAGAGAGAGAGAGAGAGAGAGAGAGAGAAAAAAAAACAGACAAGGAAGCAGCTTGCTTTTCAATTGCTTGTGTGTGTCCATGTGAGCAGATGGCATCTCTTGGAAAACTATCCCTGCTCAGTCGGGAGACTGGAGGTTGACCCCCGGCTCTTACCCCCTTCCAGCCAGCACCACTACCACCAGCAGCCACCTTTCCTGCCTCCACGTGCCTCCTGCCTGCACTAATCCAATCCCACTATAAAACTGCTTGTATAATGTTATCTAATATAAATAATCCCCAAGAGATGGAACATCCTATGTACAGTGGGTCTGTGCATGCGGGGCGGAAGATGGCAGGGGCTGCAAATATAAAAGGAACGATTTAGAAAGACAACAAGGCAGTACAGTGGTCTGATGAGGGCCGAGCCGGGGACTGAGAGATACAGACTGACAGAACTGCACAGGAGATTCAACAGGACATGAATAGTGCTTCTGTCTCCTTGTTCTCAACGAGAAAGAGAGAAAAAAGAAACGCAAACAAGAGGCAATGCACACTGCTACTTGTGTCCTCTCAGCTGTTGATGTACAGCCTACTGTCCAGAGGTGAGGAACACAGTCCACATGCTCATTTCTCACTTAAATTGCCTTTGTAAGGGGACAGACGGCTCCTTGTGAGGTGACTGGGCAGAAGCTGTGGCTGCAATGCTCCTGAGATTAAATGGTTTGGGGAAGAGCATGTCAACAGGGGGGGGGTTGTTGTTTTCTCTCCAAACACACACTGCTTTTGAGTTTAACAGTAAGACAACTTTGCACCCAGAAATCATAACAACCAATAAGCGTTTCATAATTACTGCACAATAACACTGCTCTAGATACTATTTCTGTCTTTTAACAGTCTTTCCAAAGCATGTCATGCTTATTCTTATTTCTTATTCTTATGCTTTGGTTGTTCATAAAGCATATTTGTTAGCAGTGGACATATCTAGAAAAATGCAATACTTCGGAGTGGCATGATAAATGAAACAGTAAAAGGGCAGCGGTGTTATTAGAGGCGGTTTACGCTCCATGCCATATTGATAGGGCGTATGATAGGCTATCAAAACTTGATGCTCATATGCACCGGGGTTTGAAATTAATACTATGGTTAAATGCTGTCGCAAATAGTCCCAACCCCACTTTCCTGCGAGACAACCCTTCCCCGTAACTCACCTTGGAGGAAAAACAGCGAAGAGAGTTGTTGCACAAGTCCACTGGTGAAATGGTAAAAAAAAAAAAAAAAAAAAAAGAAAGTCCGTGATCAAGTTCACATTTTACTCTCCTCACACGTCCTGTGTGAGGTTTCAGAAAGGCACTATTCCGTAGAAAACACAGGCTATTAGGTTGACCGATTTGTCAATTCCCGTTGAAAGGCGACCCGAGCAACTCCTCAACAAAAGACTCTCTTGGTAGAATATCAGGGACTTTCTCCACGCCCAGGTGCCGAGTCACATGGTAATTTCCAGGTGTGTGTGTGTGTGTGTGTGAGTCTCCAGGATCCGTGGCTTCAGTTGGCAGCAACACACCTGTGGGATCCGCTCACGCGTTGGCCTTGACTGTCATCGCGTTTGAGGAACCGGGAGGTTGTACGGAGGGAGGAGAGGAAAAAGGAGTGGAAGGGAGGGGAGGGAGAGAGAGAGAGAGAGAGAGAGAGAGAGAGAGAGAAGCGCGCACTGAAGATGAGCCAAAGCGACCGGGTACGGAAAAGAATAATTCCCCTCCCACTCCACACCCACTAACCACTGTATGTGTGTGGAGACGGCACTACTACTAGAATAAGAGTGTGTGGAAAGCGAAACAAGTTGTGTCGTCTGTTCGCCGACGCACCGAAATATTTCCGCGGGCGGTGGGAGCGGTGTGGTAGCAGCCCCGCGCTGTGGTTCCCAAAGTGCGGTCCGGAACCAACATGGGTTCTGGGGGGGGGGTGGTTCCTCCAGGTCGTTACAGGCTACATAAGCTATATTGACAAGGACATGTTCAAAAGTAGGCTAATAGTTTTAGTTCCCCTAACGTTCCCGCCCCGTCAGATTATACATAGACTAGTTACATAATTATGTCAAATCATACCACAAAAAAAGTTTTTTTTAAAGAAACATTCCTCTGAAATATGTGGATTCAGTACCAGGAAATAACTCGTGTGTCAACTTGTGTAAAAACTTTGGGAAAACTTAAAAGGATAAATTCACCCAAATCACAGAAATAACAGAGATTATACAGGGTACAAAACATGTTAATGTTATTGGTTGATACTTTGGAAATATAAGCTGCTGAGACCTTTGTCATCAAAATACCACATTATGTATTTTCCCCACAACAGATATGTTTGACTTAGTAGGAAAAACACTTATACAATGTTACTAACATTAAAACAATGGCTCTGTTGTATTCAAGTCTCCCAGTAGGCTAAGCCATGACAGTGAGCCAGCTTGCACAATACCAGGACCCAGAAACTGATGCAGCTACAAAGAATTCAGCCTCAGTTAAATGTATTATTTACCTTTCTGTATTGTCTTACTGGGACAAGTCCAAATGTCTTCCATGAAAAAGACCTGGAGTGCAGTAATTTAGAAATACTGAGCCCAAGGCACCAAATTCCCCCCACCACAACTAATTAATGTTTGACACCATAATACCATTACCATTACTGAAAATAAAAGTATTTGAAAGACATTAAGATATTACAATGTGTCTTCAAAATCCTCACTATGTGTTACTTCTCAGGTCTGTCACCCACCTTCTCCCAAACAATACTAAAGACATGACTTATGGTAGCTGCAGCCTTTTTAATTGAAGGTTCACAACAATGAAAAATGGCATTTGAAAATCCCCTACAGCATTGTTCTATTAATAAACAATCTTGTGTTTACTCAGGACAATCAACAGACCTCACTATGGACTGCTTTACCAAACTTTGTTTGAGGAAGGAAACCGTTTCCAGTGACATGGAGGTCTGTCAGTTATCCAGAGAAAGACATGTTGCTGTTGAGTTTTTCAAATGTATTTTTTTTATCCTTGGAGCATCATAAATAAGCAGAAGCCTCGGCAGCAGGACGCTCTCTTCAAACCAAATGAAAACAAAACTGTATCACAATTCTTGACCAAAAACTGACCCTTTGAGGTTCATTAAGTGTGCTTTAATCTAATTGTAGTGTCACATTGATCATGGTTACTTTACTCTTATGTCCCAGTGTTTGTGCAGTTATGATAGTGAACAGTATAATGTGAATTATATTGAACAGTTTTTCTTCCTGTACTTTTTAGCTATTTGGTTTAAATTATGTAAAAGCCCATCTAGGGACAATAATTGTGAATGAGCTGTCACTACAATTGTTATATTTCAGTTGCTGAATGTAATGATGGTAGCTGCACTTTCCCTGTCAAATAAACATCTAAATAAAACATAAATAAATCATTGATACTGCATGCAAATGAAGACAGATGAATGGGGAAAGGGAATTTGGGGACATTGCTTAGTTTAAAAAATATTTTCAAGAGCAACCACCACCTCATTTATTTATATTTGAGCTTCATTTCACTACATTCTTAAAAGAGCCGTATTAGTAGTCATTATAATCCAAATGATTGGTGTGCTCACTGTACCTTGGCTGCTGAATCGTTAATCACAAGGAGTATAATTTTGAAGCTCTTTAGTCAAGCTAAGTTTTAGAAAATGCAACAATCTTTCATTGCCGTTTGAATGTGTAACAAGCTTTGAATCAGCCAGATGTTTAGGTCTTTTTAAGTAAGAAATGCACAGATTCTTTGATACATTCATGCAGCGAGGGGCTACAAGTTGCTCTGATTTCAGATATGGGCCATATGTGTGTGTAAGTACTACTCAAGCGTGATTGGCTCCATCATCACCCAAGAGGTTACATGAATAGCTTATTTTTGCCTTAGAGCCTAATATCATGTACCACTGCAATTTGGCACATTGAGTTTCGTGGCTCTGTGTCATGCCTTGTTGTGTGGCTGGGAGTCACTTTTGTGAGTGATATATTGGCATGTAAAAGAGGCTGTCTGTTTGGGGAGATGTGCTGCTTTTGCCCAGTGAGCCCCAGAGCGAAGACTGGAGACTGCGTGGGTGTGAGTCATTCCCTAACTGCTGACACAGGCATGAAGCTGGCAGAGATTCACAGAGCAAGATGGGGAGATGGCCTTCACAGGTCCTCACATTGACTGATGAGATCAAGGAGAAAGTAGGCCAAGCCAGACAAGTGTCGAGCAAACAGACACCCAGAGATAGAGTGAGAGAGACAAACACTTCCCCAATCACAAACAGAGCTGGGAGAGTGGATTGTGGCGGGTAGAGCCGAGTTGTTTTGGGTCTGAGTTCAATATGTCCAAACCTGTTTGTCTAAAGAGTAATGCTGAGTCTTGGAACGTGTTAGCCCAGGGGATGTCAGGAGGTAGCCAGGAGAGGCCAAGTCAAAGCTCTTTAAAGTCACTAAAGTGGAAAAGAAATTCACTTTGTTCTATTAGATAGCCTACATGTGATGACATTTTGATCAATGTGCCTATATCTTCCTGCAGCTTGCCTTTATGTTGCTTGAATAGTGATGATCTGTTATCATGGCGGTGTCAAACAGCACCATTTGTCATACAGTGTCCCTCAGAAGGTCCAGACAGTAAAATGTTTTGACTTTCAACACATTATACAACCTCATTTATGACACAGCAGTTTCAGTTGTCCATGCTGATGTAGTGGTCATATCAGTTTCAAGGTTCATAGTTCACAGTCAGTTTGTCATGTGGATAGACTGCCCTCTGTTGGTGGCTGCTTGTATTGTTTAATCAACTAATAACCTCATTATCAAGCAGGAAGGTGACACAGTGGTTTATAACACTCTGCGATGTAGTTGTGTGCCGCTATAAGGACATTTTAAGTGTCTATTAATGTACATTATTTGTCAACATCTATAACTTATCCTATGAAGACACATCTACAACTGTGCTTTACTGTATTATCATTCATTATCTGTTTATTCACCAGCCTCCACTTATGAGTGCCAACCGTAGAAGAGAGGTAGTAGTATTAACAAACACTTGTGTTTGCTTACAACTACATAATAGTGTGTTATAATCCATTTGTTCAATATCTATAATATTCTAAATAGGGGTACTTAAAGTAAAGTGTTGCTAACAGGATTAATTGTTAGTTACACATTGTGTATCCATCTCTACTGTGAAAAACACAAATACAATCTAATACAACAACTCTACAACCATCAAAAAGGTAAATCTTGTATCAATATTGTATTGTTATATTGTACTAATGCTGAGTTCACCACGTGTAGCTATTTAAGTTGCATTTAGTTGATATCCATTGTCCCTAGTCCATAGTCACATAGTGACAGATACTGTACAGTAGGATAAGATAAGATAAGAACTTTATTGATTGCTGACAAAGAAATGTATATCTTTATATTATGATAACAAAACTGTACATACGCATACACTTATGCAGATATGATCCAATATATATAACATACATATATGTGTTGTACAGAAGGCATTGAGGCATGACTTGTTTCTGAATGGTTTTTTCTCATTATAATAATATAGTATAATAAAAGTTTGCATTTTTACATAACCAGTTTCGAATTGATTATAAGCATAAAGTCCAATTTAATAAGATCAGTTATCAAGTGTACACATCATTAGAAAGTCCATTAGGACACTGAGGCATATCTGAATATCATTAAGAACATATTCCATTGCAAAAGATGATATATACATATATTCATAGATATTACATTTAAAAATGAAAGTAGGGTTTTAGTTTGGGAACTATTTGGGTAATATTTAACCGATAAAGCTGGTGTATGCAGTCTCAGCGCATTGATTCATAACTAAGACTTTCACAGATGAAGTTGTGTTATTCATATGACATTTGGTAGATAACATACACCAGTTGGTCTTGGCTTTCATACACAAATGCATTACAGTCCCATCACATAATTATTAAAGGTTCAATTTATAAAATAAGCCAGAATTTAAACTTAAAACATTCAAATATGTGAAGAGGTAACAGTGTTGACGTTATGTCAAAGACGTCTTTGTATCATGCTGCAGAGATATCTACTGAAATTAGCATGCTAACTGACTAGCTGCGCCGCCACCGGAAAAACAACACAAATAAGTAGTCGTTTTCTAGTTTCTGGCATGGATTTAATCCAATAAACAAACTAACGTAACGTTACACGGACTACATCCACCGGTTAACATTAGTGCGCAGTAAACACAAATGGATCAGCCCCACGTGAAGATTATAAAATAGCAGTGTTTTCTGACCAGCTCTCAGAGTTTCAGCCTTTTGGTCGATGTATTTGGTATTCTCGCCCTGCTGACTGACTGACAGGCATTACACAGGAGTAAATGCAATACACACTATAAATAATAAATTAGAATACAATGAATATGCCAAACTACTACAACTAAAATACAAATATTAGAGATTGTATGGACCCAGTTTAGAGGTGAAATACTGACCCCCATTTCCTCGGCGCAGGTAGCCTGGAATTACACATTGGTCCTATTACAGTAGGCCAACGTCAACACGGGAGATATTAATAATAGATATCTCTATGCATCTAATTCAGTTCAGTAAAAAAAAAAAGGGAAATTGTTGTATTAATTTACACATTCTTACAAATGTACCCTTGGTTGTGCTCTTGCTATGCATCTGTGTTGTCAGCATCTATCAGTCTTGTTATTTATTGTATTACTAGGTGAAGGTTGCCAGATATACTGTAGTGGCAAACCTAAAGACACAGAGATAACAGATGGAGCAGCTCAAATAGGAAACTGTCATGGTGGTAAATGATGAAGGTGTAAAGAAAGACTCACCAGGGAGACAGAGAAAGGTTATTTACAGCGAAAGGAAAACTTTAATTCAAATGGTTTCCACACCTAAAGTCTGCCTCCAGCTGTCAATATGACTTATACACTGTAAGTAATTACAGAGGGAGGGAGGGTTGTGTGAGCAGCCGAGCGATGGCTACTGTATGCAGGGCTCTGATTCTCCGCCAAGGCATGTGCAACAAGGAGACATCAGGTTTGGCATAAAACGGACAGATAGGCTTATGGTGCCATTCTGACTCAGTCTGGGAATAACCACAAACTGGGAATAGCAGGATGGCAGCAGTGTGTGGGTTGGTGTGAACAGTCTGCAAGCATGTGTGTCAGAGAGAGAGATAAAGACACACTATTTGAATTAGATGATTGATGTTTAAAGATGCTGGTTGAGTATAGAGATTATACATACCGTACTTACAATTGAAATGTATATATCGTATATACGTGTTGCTGTGTTGTATTGAAGAGTTAAATTATGATGTAACACTGTGTCTTGGCCTTGAAGTTCAGGGATAAACTAAAAGGCATCATGAGCAATATTTGTCTTCTCTTATCAGATGTCTCCTTGCACTGGCTGAGCTGTCACTTTACCCAAGAAAAATGTCATTGTTTTCCTCTCCCTGCTCATAACACAATCTAATCACAGTTTGTCTAGCTCATCCTGTATTGTCCAGGTGGCCCAACTCTGAGAGGCAACAGAAGGACTCTCAGCATCAATAAATGCTCTTAACCAGATGATGAGATGTAGCTGAAAATACACAATGGACTGTAATGGCCTGCAGGTAAACAAATACACACGCATGCACACACTTTTACACAAATTGTGCACCATATCCATCCCATCCATTGATTCAGTAATATCAGTCATTCAAAGAGGTTGTGTGTCCTTGACAAGGTCTGTAAATGTGTGATTATAGGGAGAAAGCTGTGTGGTCTAAGCTGGATCAGCCTAGTTGGCACAAACACAGTCTACAGACTTTACTGACAAGATTACAATTTCCCCAAACCAAAAGAGTCTTACTTCACCTACTATGAGCTGCTCCACATGGTGTAAGATAGGTTAGATGTACGACATTGATTTTTTTCTCTCTCTTTTTTGACGCCTGTGATTGATGGTTGAGGGGGAAAATAGCTCTCAGCATGTTGAAGACTGTGGGCAGCCCACTGAGTCCCTTTTGGATGGCATGGTACTATGTGCGCTGCCCAGCAGCTTGTGCTGACTGGCGGAAACAACTAAGCCATCTGTTACACTCTATTTTCATCTCTCAGCCAACCAGTGCGGAGAGGCACAGCCCAAAGGGACTTCGACTGCTTTCTCAGAGTCCTATTTGTTCAACAGGTCAAATCTAAGCCTTGCAGTGAGGGACCACCATACTGGATCTCATTTATGGCACGGCCCAGGTGAAAATCCCACACATCGCTTCACTGGGCAGAGCTGGAGATAAAGTAGAAAATACTAATACAAAAAAGTAATCAGGTGCCTTAGAGAATTAGAAGAGATTATTACTGTCACAGTTGTTAAATGACCATAACCCCAATGTGCCCTCAAATGCTTTCTAAGCCAGGTTAAAGGGATCATCCTGTGAATTTAACTCTGTTCATGTGATGTGTTTCATGGGTTGAGAAAAGAGAAATTTGTGTTTTCCAGGTGAGGATGAAATAGAGTCTGGCAGGATTCATTCGAGATTACTTTGCGCAAACATGGTGTAATCCCTTTATCTTCATACTTACCTGTCCCTGACAGTGATCCAAGCCTACCTCATGAACCTCATTGGCCTGACATTCTGGCAGGAGCAAATCCCGGTCTAATGTGTCAGCCCAGGCAGCTTTAACACCTGGCAAGCCAATGCTTATCTGCTGAGCACCCAAAAGCACCTGCATTATCCCACTGAAGCTTCACAACAAGGGAAAGGGCTTCTAATATCCACAGTGAATGTGTCAAACCACAAACACACAGTGTGCATATCATTACTAAGGGCTTATGGCCTGATCAAAATACACGTACAGTATCAGACATCCCCCATTAGGCATCCTTTCTCCTGATGGTTGGCTACAAGAGGATTTGACAACTGATGAATCTGGTTCATCCCTGTTACTATTACTGAATTATTATATCCATCTTCAAACAATAATAGGTGAGGGATAAGAGAGACTTTATTGTCATCCATCTGTGTACAGTGCAGTACAGTACATAGAGGAATACAATTGTGTTTTCCTGTTCCCAGTGCAAAACAAGAGAATGAACGTATGACCATAAAGTGAAAACAACAAGATACAAAAACAGGACAAGACACGTTACAAACAGGTAGTGCAATAACAAACGTAGTGTAATAATAGAAATAGTGTAAATAAATGTTAACAAATGTAGAGTGAAACAACAGTAAAAGCAGTTTTATTTTCCCCGAGGATATAACCCTCACTGATATAATCCTCAAGGAATAATCTCATATTAGTTTTAGGATTTCCGTTACAATTTTAGGTAATCCCGAGATCATAACTGCGTTTGTGAATCTGTGCAGGATTCTAGGTGTTTATTTCAATTCAATTTTATCTTGCATTTCTGAAACATATGGCATAACCTTTTGGGAAAGTGGTAGACATGGATATGAAAAGATAAAGGTGAAAAAATATGAATACCTTCAGCAGGTTATTTATTGGCAAAAACCATGAATCACGACTGCTACAGTGCAGTTTATGTCTTTCTCAGGGATATTAGATTGTCTGAAGTCGCCTCTGGTCCAGTGCTTAAAATAAATGGGCTTCTGCAAACATAGAATTTGGTTCGGCAATATTTTGAAAGGTGATCCATTAAATAACTATATAGCACACAAGTGAAGATACGAAAGTGAAGAGTCGTTTAATCAATTTCCGGTCCGGCTATTTTTCATTTCTGTTAAACTTTAGGTCAGCATCTCCGCAGACTAGAGCATCTTTCTTTATCTTGGCAGGTACTGACAAGGTGCAAATGTGGCTATTCATCGTCCTGGACGCCCTGTGTGGATGAGTTACTCTATGTTTTGGATATAACTCTTTGAATCAACGATCAAGTGTTTCGTCTTTAAAGTTGTACTTGACTTGACTTGTAAAGGAGCAGCGAGCAGGTGAGAAAAGTTCAAAATAGTCTACACAGTTTGTGGCATCGTTAACTTTGGAACCTCATCGTTTTAAGATTGTTTAACGTTAATTGTATGTCTGAAAGTAGTTAATAAATACATATGTTGTTACTTTTCAAATCAACAGGGCCTCACTGGTAAAGTAGAGAAAGTTTATCCTTGTCTATGCTGACATCTGGTGGTGTTTCAGAAGCATAACTTTGTCGAGGGACGGCTTAGAGCCATAATGAGCAGGAAGCCGTATAAAATGCTGTTGCTCGAAAAGAAGCGTTTGAATTCATGCCATATTTCATAGCCTATTTCTTTACACGACAATGGCAGTCTTCTATTAGGACACTAAAACCCGTTTTCATCCGAGTGCTTGTGTGTCAGCTCCCCCAAACAGGAATTCGCGATTAGAAATTCGGTCAAAGGGGCCACCGTAGACTGTCGCCGTTTACATTTCTATTTTCTCAAACGTTTAAAATAAACGCATTACTGTGTTATTTAGTCATATAATTAATATGGGTGCAACATTAACGTTTGTATGTGTTTATAAAGGAACACAAACTGTACACTCAAGTGGGGCTGACAATACAATGAGAATATGGCACATTATATCCCATGATGCTTTGCTGCACGGCGATAGTTTTAAATGAATTTAAGCCTAAAACAAGCAAAATAATACAAAATACAAAATAATACAAAATAAAGGATAGGTTGTAAGAATATATGTCTTCGATTGTGCTGAGAAGACAGCGTGGTTTGTCTTTAACAAAGTGGACGTACCGTAACTCAACTACGTATGTAGCGGAGTCACTACCTTCCACATACATATTTCTCATCAGCTTTGCGCAGTGGCAGTATCGTAGCCGATGAGGTCTATCCGAGGCGCGATTATTGCTAGTTGAAAACTTTACCCAATACCCCGCCTAGACGACTTGCAATATAGTCGGCGACGGCAATTTTTGTCGGTCTCTAAGGAGACTCATAACGTGTATCAATCATAATGACGAAGACTCTCGAACAATCATGTTATGCTAAGGTATCCGGTAACTTCAATGTTTCAAGTGCAGTTTATAGTTTAAGGGTGATCGCAAAATATAGATGCTGTGCTCCCAAGTACAGGATTTTCATGCTTATTGATTATTAGATATTTGTATTGAACAGTGACTTACCTATAACGTTGTTGGTTTATATTTATTTTGTATTGCCCTTTATATATTTGTACTCTAACATTGTAGCCTACTGCACATGTTGCACAACAATTACGTAAAGTTGTTTATCTTAAATATTATACAGGAAGTCTATGAGGTGACTTTGTATTTTGGATATAGTTTTATGAAACATACTCACGACTGCAAGTTAATGGAGTTATCCTAACCAAACTGTAATAATGAAAGTAATATTTGTATGTAGCCTAACTTTCCTTTGCAGTAATTCAACTGTATGCATGTTAAACCCTATCAGAGGGATATGCAGCCCCTTCGGAGGGTTTTACTAGTTGGAAAGTTAACCTAATACCTCGACCAGACGACTTTTGATTTGAATTTTTTGAAGAGACTGATATCCTGTTCCAAAGTACACTCAGTGGAGTTATTTTGCTTGCGTGTGATATTATGTGAGTCTGATGAGTGATCACAAATGAATCCACACCGTCATTTAAAATTAACTCGTTTTAGCCTATAGTTCCGGAGGGTAATACTGTGATTATTATTACACTTGTATTTACATTTATAACCATTGTGGTGATGTATAGTGTGTTTAATTTGTTTAGAAGTCTTTATTAGGTAGTGACTTTCACTCAGGATAACATGGTTTATAACTATACATAACTATGAAGATGTATTATAATGAGTAGACTTTAAACCTCACCCATTGTTAGCACCATAACAGATAGTTGTGTGGACTGGAGACTATGCGCTCCTGGTGACTGATGGTCGTCAGCTTTGCGCAGTGGCAGTATCGTAGCCAATGAGGTTTATCCGAGGCGTGATTATTGCTGGTTGAAAACTTTACCCAATACCCCGCCTAGACGACTTGCAATATAGTCGGCGACGGCAATTTTTGACAGTCTCTCAGGAGACTGATATATTGTACAAATAAAATGACTTAATGAGACCTGAGTTCTGATATATCTCTGTAATGTGAAGCACACCTAACTTTGTGGAGAAACTCCTTTAGAATCAGAATTTGGTTTATTACCAAGCAGATTTTCACAAACAAGGAAGTTGCTTTTGTCTCTATAAAATACAAATAAATAAATTGTGTACAAGAAATATATGTGTACAATAGTGGTAGTAGCAGAAATGTACAAAATAGTCAGTGCAAGTTTATAAAATATGCCCCGGAATGTAATGCAGTATTTTATTTCGACACTTCGCTCTGTATTTCTTTTAGGCTCTTTCAGTGTAACTCCAATGAGTGTTGTACTTGTGGGCATTGTAGTCGTGACACTGTGTTAGGTTTTGATATGTTCTGTTGTCTCTACATGTTTCCCTCGCTATTAAAAATGCGACTGATAACTAGTTAAAAAATAAAAGATGTCACGGTCTAAACATACTCGTCTTTCTCGTCTGGCGGAAGTGAGGGGACTAAAAACAAAGACGTACCAGAGGGAACGTCATTTCCGCTTCTAACTTTTTTTTTTTTCTAACTTGTGCATTTATTTAACGTTATAGGTTTTTATGTTGGTCTGCTTGTCCGGGGTTTTATTCTTATTCATAACAAGTTACTACACG
This sequence comes from Cottoperca gobio, assembly GCF_900634415.1. Classification (NCBI taxonomy): domain Eukaryota; kingdom Metazoa; phylum Chordata; class Actinopteri; order Perciformes; family Bovichtidae; genus Cottoperca; species Cottoperca gobio. The sequence continues at coordinate 21,101,539 of NC_041360.1, forward strand.
ATTTGACCACAAAGTGACATAAAACACGTTACATCTCATACCTGCCGTATAGTTCTCGGATTATAGTTCAGTACACGTCTCTTATCATATATCCTGTCTTTTCCATGCGTACTCTTCTCATTTATGAAGATGCATTTGTAAAGTCTCCATGACTTCTCTCAGGGGATAACATGGTTTATAACTATGAAGATGTATTATAATGAGTAGACTTTAAACCGCACCCATTTAGCACCATAACAGATAGTTGTGTGGACTGGAGACTATGCGCTCCTGGTGCCTGTTGATCGTTAGCTTTGCGCAGTGGCAGTATCGTAGCCAATGAGGTTTATCCGAGGCGTGATTATTGCTGGTTGAAAACTTTACCCAATACCCCGCCTAGACGACTTGCAATATAGTCGGCGACGGCAATTTTTGACAGTCTCTCAGGAGACTGATATATTGTTCAAATAAAATGACTTAATGAGACCTGAGTTCTGATATATCTTTATATACACCTTCCTTTGTGGAGAAACTCCTTTAGAATCAGAATTTCACAAACAAGGAAGTTGCTTTTGTCTCTATAAAATACAAATAAATAAATTGTGTACAAGAAATATATGTGTGCAATAGTGGTAGTAGCAGAAATGTACAAAATAGTCAGTGCAAGTTTATAAATCAGAATTTGGTAAACACCGTAGGAGAAATTAAAAATAAGAGCAAATACTGAAATATTACTAAAAAGAAAACTTCTATAAAATACAAATAAAGAATTGAAAACTTCTATAAAATACAAATAAAGAATTGTGTACCAGAAATATAAATATAGAAAACAGAATGTAATAACAAATATGTACAGTATATCTTAATTAAAAGTGGAGGAGCTGTGCAAAATAGTCAGTGCAAGTTTATAAAATATGCCCCGAAATGTAATGCAGAATTGTATTTCCATACATCGCACCACTTTTAGGCTCTTTCAGTGTAACTCCAATGAGTGTTGTACTTGTGGGCATTGTAGTCGTGACACTGTGTTAGGTTTTGATATGTTCTGTTGTCTCTACATGTTTCCCCAACTATTAAAAATGCGACTGATAATTAGTTAAATAATAAAAGATGTCACGGTCTAAACATACTCGTCTTTCTCGTCTGGCGGAAGTGAGGGGACTAAAAACAAAGACGTACCCGAGGGAACGTCATTTCCGTTTATAACTTTTCCACATGTGCATTTATTTAACGTTATAGGTTGTTGCGTTTGATTGTTTGTTCGGGACATTATTGTTATTCATAACAAGTGACTACACGATTCAACCACACGATGTCATACAAACATGTTTACGTGTAACACCTGCCGTATGGTTTATAGGATTACAGTTCAGGATACGTCTGTGTTTTTATTACCAATCCCGTCTTTTTCATACGTACTGTCCCATTTACGGAGATGCGTTTGTAAAGTCTCCATGGCTTTTTCTCAGGGGATAACGTGCTTTATATTTCTACGTAATTATAACGATGTATTAGAAACTGGTGAATTTAGGCCACACCCATTTGTGAAACCATAACAGAGAGTTGTGTGGACTGGAGTCAACCAACTCTCGTTCCGTGTTGAACGTCAGCTTTGCGCAGTGGCAGTATCGTAGCCCATGAGGTTTATCCGAGGCGCGATTATTGCTGGTTGAAAACTTTACCCAATACCCCGCCTAGACGACTTGCAATATAGTCGGCGACGGCAATTTTTGACAGTCTCTAAGGAGACTGGTAATTATGTTCAAATAAAATAATTAATTTCAAAGTCCTGCACATGCAGACCAATCCTGAGACTCACGTCTTCAGATTCATGGAGGCACCAAACGCTTTAATATGTTTTATATTAAACATAATGTGCAGCAGGGTTCTGTTTTTGTGCGTAATCTTATATCTATTTATAGGTGATTATTTTTCAAATTTGATTCGTTTTACCTCGGGTCTCCATAGGGGACATTTATATTATCTGTATAGCATGAGAGGTGTCTGCAGTCCCACTGGTAGTTACATTTCCTTGTTAAATTGTTTGACAGCAGTTATTTATAAAGCTCCAGCATTTGGCCGTCCTCACACTTCACTACTTTCCTATATCTGAAATTTATTTATGTAATGTTCATTATAAAGAAAGCAGCTTTCTGTTACATGTATGCGTTTTTAGTCACTTCTATGTAGGCCTATATGCAAACCTTTAAAAAGATGTATTATACAGTAGCCTTGGCCACGGTGCAGTGTGCTTGCCAGAACAGCAGAGGGCACTCTATAACAGGCTATTGAATGGTAAGAGGGAGGAGAAAATACTGTCCATTAGATGAACGTACATCTTTAAATATAAGTCGTTCTTTTTTTTGTGATGAATAATTTACTGACATATTTTAAAGTTATTAAGCAATTAGGTGTTGGAGCTTTCATTGATGTGTGCTGCATCATGAAAGAGTTTGTGCTCAATAGTCTCCTGTGACTGACAATTTCTTTCTAAAGTAAAAGAAACATTTGTGAAGTTGTGTTTTTACCACCCTGTGGAGAACTGCAATTGCAGTGATCTCTGATTAGAAGAAGGGTGGGTATTAGGCAGTCACAGGGGTGGGGGGTCTAATCAAGTTTAGTCTTTTCATTAGGCAGATGAGCTCAAAGCCTCTTCTCACCCGGTGAACACACTCTCTTACACTCCTGCTGTCAATGCAAGCACACTTAATATTCTCACTTTCTCACACCGTCCACACTCGTAACTGTGATGTGGTTGACATTTCCACCTTTACAATTGTAGCTCTCATTCACGTTAATAATTATTTAACCGTAGAAAAAAACGTACCACGGTCAGAAGTATTCACCAGGGTTGAGGAAGTTATTTTCTTGCAGTACAACTCATTTAATTATTCTAGCTGAATAATGCATTTTGGTCACATTTGGTTGCATTAGGGTTGCTGCTTTCTATATTAATTTGAAATCATTATATTCTGAGACATTGTACTATCATAACCAATGTCAGTATACTTCATATACATTTAGCTTTAAGTGTGTTCTTATCAACAATCTCACATTTTTATTTTTATTATTTAGACATCTTTCTGAGCATGTATTTTGCCAAAAGTCTCTATGATAACATTACTCCAGGTTAATGTCCGTATCAATAATTAATCAGAGGTTCAGATATTTTGTAATGTGATTATTGTAATCCAGCTGCCTCTAATGTATATTTCCGAAACCCCGGTAATCAAATTGTGTTGGGGTGTCATGCTTTCAGACAAATGGAGGATTGGGTTGTCTTTATCAAAGGTGAAACTAAGGCTTTGAACAGTGATTCATATTTACATAAATTACCTGCAGCTTTTGCATTTAATCTGCATTCAGTATGACCCCACGGTGCACTTGCTTTTACTGTCTGTTACACACATCCACTGAGCACTGATCAGTCCTCTCGACCTGCATGTGAACCAGTGCTTTCTAACTGTTAAGATGTACTTAAGGTACTCGGACAAATGATGTGGGACGAGCAGGAGTTTTTCATCTTTCATAGCACATTTGACATGTGTCAAACTCTGACCTTTTAGATTTCACTGACAGCTCTTTATCTGTCAGAAATGAAATGGCAAAATATGTCTTTGTTCTATGTAAGTGACAGCTGGAGACTTGCCAAACATAAACAAATACATTGCACAGCATCATAGGACTAGTTCCTAGGTAACCATGTGACAGTGCCGACAATTGCTATGGAAACCAGCGTATCCTCTCTCTGCCTCTCTCGCTCTGTCGCTGAGTTCTTCTGGGAAATGTTCGAGGATACTTCCTTTCCTGTAAATTGGTTTTACTTTCCTGGTTTTGACAGTTGTGGAGGAAGACACCATCACGTCATAGGAAGTAATTTCCTCTCATACTCTTTACAACATGTAGAATACATTCAGACAGGTTTATATACCAAATACACCAGAGGGGGAAAACCATAGCTGACACTGAAATGTCACTGGTAGAGCTGACAAAGCATTCTTAAATATTGACACTACTTTTGTATATTACCATGCAATTAAATGCCCTTCTTTCACGCTCCGCCCCCCCCCCCCCCCCCCACCCCCCAACTAGAATATATGAAAAGGGTAATTAGTATGAACAACCTTACAAATTAAGATTTTTTTCAAGATCAGAGTAAACAAAAAAACTACTTGTAATCATTTTCTTTCGATCTTTTTTTTCCAGCTAATTTGTAATCTGGTTTGCCGCAGGTCTTTTTGTTTTGATCCTGTTTGTCACAAATCCAGTTACAACTCGATGCTCCATGTGGAAAACCAGGCTTGTCTTCAAAGAGTGAGACATCACAGCCTATTCTATTAAAAAAAAAGCAGGTGCAAATCTAAAAGAGATGCTTTGATTTGCGGCCAATTATGGACATCCTTGTTGCATCACCTTCATGTGAGTACTCTTCCTCTTCCCTTAGAGCTGATCACAAGAACTATCCCATTATTCTTGCTAGATAACCAGAAATGTAGAGATCACATGAATAAAGAGAAACCTCAAAAGTGATCAAGTTATTCAACACACCCAATTAAACTTGTTCCAATCCTGTGATGCCATCTCCCTCTGAATCACTGCGTGTCGTACGAGAGGTTGCCCCCAATTAGCTGCCGCATGTGACACCCTGACATCGTGCCGCATCGTGATTGTATTTCAGCTTCAATTACGTTCAAAAAAGCCTTCAGGTCGAGGTGATTTGTCTCCTCACCTCTTTATTTCATCTTTTTTCTGCTGCTGTTTCCCCCTTCTGTTGATTGGAAAGTGGGGTCAAAGGATAGTCCATCACGTTTAGGAATATAAGAGGCATAACCTGTACAGATTAGTGTCGTTGTACTCAATGCTTGGTAGATATGTGCGCATGAAACAACTGGAAATTTACCAGATTATATAAACATAACCTAATACTCTGCCGTGACAACTTGAAACATTGTGAACATGAGCAATATTTGAAGGCCAGTCAGAGCGACGGACGACATGAAAGCTCCCTGAAAGTGAAGCCAAAACATCTCGATCAGCCCCCTAGTGGCTGGCTGCAGTACTGCTCTTAAATCCTGCATTCTTGTTAGTGGACCTGGGCTAAACTAAAGTATTCATCAAATAAAATGTTCCCCAAATGGTTTTAGGTTGTTCTTATCACGTGTTCAAGTGTTTTTTTTCTTCTGATAAGTTGGTTTTAATTAGGTATTTAATACTACAACAAGGGGGTGAGACGTCATGATTGACAGCTGTGATTGACAGTAGAAAGTAGAATTTGGGACAGACACAAGTAATTACAAATTATTCATTATTCATTATTCAGTTCCCAGCAAGTGCATATGAATTAATCAAAAAAATCTCAAAATGGAGAAATAAATCACAACTAATTCAGTTGAACTCCACTTTTTCCTCCTCGTCACCGGCCATAACGGATGATTGTTAAAGCTGTCACCATAACAGCCATATCTCACTTCGACATCATAAAGATTCATTTTGCACCAAAATGGTAAAACGTCCTCAACATAAAATGCTCACCAAGGACTGAAATTCACAGCCAAAACAAATGCATGGTTCAAAAGGTGGCGATATCCATCTACTGAGATTTTAAGTACACATCGTCAATAAAACTTTAATTGAATGTTTTATGTCTCTTGGCAGTTTAGATTTTCCCCGCTTCACAAACTCCAAAACGACCTGTCGTAACAACGAAACGATGCAGTGGGATTTCACTACAGGAATCAAAGAAGTTATAGTACATTCAATTATGGACCATTGTGGGAACATTTCAGACTCTCCTTATGGTCCAATCCTGCCGGGTTTTTCATTTTTTTATCACGTGTAAAACCCGGCTAATCCTTCTAATTAGCTAAACTGACAGTGGATATTCAATCAGTATAACTGTGATGTAATGTGGTAATGGAGCTCTTCTATATTATTTTGTTATGAGACCTCTTCTGTCAGAAGATCAGTGGTATGAGGAGGCAACACATGTTGCAGGTTGATAAAGAAAGAGATGCTCTGATCCGATCCTAATGATTAGAATCAGGGCAGATTTGGGGATTATCCATCTTTTACTTTTGAATCAGGACCTTTTTAGTTTTTGGATGAAGAAGCTTGTAAGATTTGCCAAATTGAGAAGGCTACAGCTGTTACAGCAATGTGCCATATACATATTTGATCAACATTTATTAAAGACTCTTGATCAGTACGTCCCTAATTTGAGATCTAAAGTCAGTGTGTGCTTGCCTGTCTGTTTATAGACGTGTCAGTCCATCTGTGGTTAGAAAAGGGAACCCCTTCTCTCTCAGACTATTAGCAGCAGAGCCCTGGTAGCCCCCAGTAGCCTGCGGCTTTCAGAAATAGCTTTTTAAAAGGTACCGGTCTCCCCTGTTTCCTCAGGATCCAGGTGCTTTTAATTGGATTTCTGTGACAAGATTATTGCCTGCTCTCAGGCCAAGCTTGGATAGTGTGTATTTTTTTAAACAAGTGTGCCTATACGGCCACTTTAATCATAAGTAAACTTCACAAAGAACTTGTGATTTGGTTGGAAATTACAACGTGACCAAATGTTGAACCCCTCCACCCTCGCTAAGTGGTGCAATTCCTTGTAATGCTCCATAAAGCGCGGCGAGACTTATGAGTTATATGTTGTATATCTTCAACACAGTTTTGCAGAAATAAGGGACCCAGCACTTCCACAGTCATTTTATACAACCACCTTCACTAGGGGATGCAGTAAAACCTCCAATGTGTAGACAAAGCATGTATTCCCTGGAGCCCAGCCCGTTTAGGGTAGTTTGACCTTCTTAAATAAGACAGGCTTAAAGAAGAGCGTGCACTGAAGGCAGTGAGTTTTTACCAACCAGCCCTATAATCCCTGAGAAAATGGCGTTTTTAAAATCCTATTATAACGACGTAGCAGATTGGCACATTAATTGATAAAGACAAAGAATAAGATCGTATCGTGCCAATTTGAACGTTTTATTGTTTAGTATAATTGTGCTCAGCTATTTGATGCTTATCACAGACGAGGATTTCACAAGAACAATTAATACGTTGGCTATCGTCTATACTTGCGGGATGGTTACTGGTCCAGTATTAGGCTGTAAATCTAGATATTAGAGCAGCATGTTTACAAACATGCGAGGTCAGTTGAGGGGGGGTTTAAATGCTTTAGTCAGTGAAATCCAAGCAAGTTGTAAAGTTCTGACTTTAGCTGGTTTGAAACAGCCTGAAAAAAAATAAAAATATAGAAAGTGCAGTAAGTTCACCCTGTGAGATATGAATTATGTTCAGAGTTTGATGGTTATTGTAAGTGATCTGTCCTGGTATGTTATCATAGCGCTGCTGAGAGGCTCTGCAATAGTTGAGGGATAGCAAAGTATGTAGTTAGACATAGGCACCTTTTTTCTTGGAGGCACAGCTGGCAAATTTTAACAAGGTACAGGAGTTTGAGGTCGGGACATCAGGTGGTAGTATTAAAGCAGTACGTCTGACTCCACTGTGTCATGCCCCTCCATGCTGTGTCTCATTTGTTCTCCTCACGTCACTTGTTAGAGCCAGCTAAAAATGGGTTCGGGTGTTGCTTGCACTAATCTAACACCGTACTTGTTTTTTTCTTTTGGAGGAACATTGGGGTGTTGAACCAATTGAAGTGTGAGTTCCCTACCCTGCTAAACTTCAAAAGTAGCAAGGGTAGAAAAGTTCTGACTTGAGACATACGCAATCATCGATCAACTTCCTAAGCATCTGGATGTTTTCATTTTATAAAAAAAAGGTAATATGCCCAACTAACTTTGGCGAAGTGAAAACGGAGTCATATCAAACATACTAATCTAAATATAATGTAATATAAGTTAATGGTGCAGATGTTTACGAAGCTTATCCGAGCTCCTGAAAGACGGCAGACGCGCACCGTTAGCACCGCTTTGGTGAACAGCCACAGTGTTAGAGCGGCAGATCTAAACATTACACACAGTTTATAGGCCATTATTCTCAACCAAAATGAACTGCATTAGTAGCAAAGGATGGAAAGCTGTTCAAGAGACTCGATGTCCTTGCCAAACAGTACATTGCTATTCCTGCCACCGCCGTGCCTGCAGAGAGTGTTTTACACTGCGGGGTAAAGTGGTTAACAGACTGTTGATGACTTGGCCAAGGATGTGCTTGTTTTCTTTCACATGGAAAAGGCCCGAATATTGCGAGCAAGGTTTCCTCATCAGACCTACTGTATATGTTTGAATCGTTGGGATGTACTTTAGAGAGACCCAATATGCGTATATGTTTAAGTGCAAGGAATCTCAGTGTTAAATTGTTCTTGTTGATTTTGTTCTGTATTAAGTTAAATCTTCTGTAGATTTTAGTTGCCTCCCTATTCAGACAGTTGTAAGAAATTGGTATAATTATATGATTAATAAAACATTTTTTTTTACTTTATACTGTAGTAGAAATGTTTGTCTTCACACGTTTAATATCTCAGTAAGACTAAGAAGGCAAAGTATTTAATAAAGTTTTGCAGGCTAATTACTACCACGTGTAAAATTCAAACTACAACATTTAGTATCGATATATTCAGCGTTTGGTTGTCTGTTTGTAAATATGAGATTAAGATGACAAGTGTTCCACTACATGCACCATTTTTCCCGCTTAATTTAATTTGTGTTAATCTTGGCACTTAATCCACTTTAACATTTATATGGTATGCATAATTCATACTGAAGCAGAATGTTTAATATGGCAAGACAAATTCCCACTGGTGTTGTGGTGGGTTGCCCCACATGAAACATAATTAGGAAGCCATCGGAAGAGCAATTCATCTCTCCTTCCGTACAAATCAAATTTAGAGGACATAATCATATATACTCCTCTGTTGGCAGCTAAATAGATCTCCTCGGGGTCCAGCGGGTCTCAAAGCTGTCATAGTGTTTGTTCTGAGATCACGTCGTCCACAAAACAAAAGCGTTTTTTGTCACCTGTATCCCCTCGCTCTCCTATAATAATCATCACTTTAAGAAATCAGAATCTAAACCTTAACAGTGTTTGATTCTTCTCTCATTACAGTTACTTAATTAAAAACAGCAGCAGATTAAGCCTTCAGCAGTAAACATCTTCACATGCCGGTGTCTCACATACACCAGAGTGACGCAGTCTGCCAGTCCTGTCCGTAAATAAGGGGCTTTCTTTTACTTGCATACAATTAGTGGAGAGTGACACTCAATAGAAGTGTGAAAGTCTCCAACTGTTTTGCCATTTAAATATAAACACTGACTCAGCATGATGTAATCTTTTGTTAAAGAAGAAATCGTTGTCGGTGTCAACAAGTGAACTGTGGGGGCCAGAAGTCAGTCAATGAAACCTCCCAGTTTTGACATTTCCTGTACAAAGCTCTTCAGTGTCAACACCGCTAAATCAGCTCTGTCAGAAAGTGGATCTATTGATACACGAGGAACGCCAATGCAGGAACCAGCATGCAGAAACGAGGACGTAGCCCAGTTTATTATTGGATTTCTGTCCTAACCTTCAACCTGTTTCTGTGAGAGTGGTTATTATTTTCTAAAGAGCAAGCTGATGTGGGTCTGTTCCCCAGGTCTGGTAGGTCACAAACAGCCACACAGAGACCTGAGAGTGATGGAGCGTCAGTACATGATCAACATCCATGACAAATCTCCTGTCAGACGGGTTCTCATTCCACTTGCTAAACACAGAGGGCAAGACATTATCTTGGAGGCAAAAACCAAAATAGAAATATTAGGAAACTAAATCTCACAACTACAAATGGAAAATGTTTTTTTGCTAAAATTGCCATAATACAGTAAAAGAGTGAAAAATCTACACCCAAAACTTTTGAGGTCAAACAATGCTTAGGAACTGTATGATTACAACTTCTTGAAGACATACAGAGACTTTAATGCCAACCAGAGAGTGTGGCGCACAACCAACCCATCTGAAAGCTTACGTAACAAATACCAGTGATGCCTATAGATCCAAACAAACCAGTCGGTCATAGTATGAACAGAAAAAGATGCAAACTGTGAAACAACAACACCATCTGGCCAAACTTCTGTTTGTACTGTGTATTACTGATGACGTATTTTCTGTGAATCTGCTCTAAAATTAGGTTTCACTAAATGTATTTTCGTGTAGAAACAAAAAGAAGAAAAACAATCTTTAATATTATTAAAAATATAATTATTTATATTATATTTTTATGTGGTCAGTTGAGGAAGTATTTAATGTCAAATACTTGTATAATATAGTGAAATACTACAGCTACTCTCACTGGTTGTTGTGTTTGGTCCATCAGCTTATTTCTCTTATTGAGTTTGAAAAGTAATCACACGTTAATTGCACAGCCTTTAATTAAACACTGAAGAAGCTGATCAGGAGAATCCCATTTACTAAGCGAGACAGTCTGAGTTGTGCCAAATCATCTCCATCAATTACAAATTAGCATCCTTAAATGTGGCGACTCTAAAGTCAACACGTTGAACCGGCAAGACGGCGCCAGAGATATAAACTCAATTCCCGTGTTCTATTGGAACGGCTTGTTCTCTCTTTTAGACACTAGGTGCGTAGCGTACAACTGTGTCCTTGGTTTCGACCTGGCCTGGAGCTTTTGTCATCTGCCATTCTCCCCTCTCTGCGGTGGAGGACTGGATAGAAAGCAAGCACTCAGAAAACCAGCAGCAACCCTAAATGTCAAAGAAAACATTTCTTTCCTTAGATTTGTTGAAAAGTGAGTGAGAGGTACTCTTCCTTACCTCACCAGCAACTGTTGTGTAACCCCCGACTCCCTTAGAGCCAATCAGGCAGTAAGAATGTGCCGGTGTCACTGTAACTGCAGCCGTTAGATTGTTTTCTATAATTATAATTGGTTACAGTTTCCAAGATAACCTCATGATTTACAATGTATTTACGTTGCATTTGTTGTTCACATTATTTCATTTAGTATACATACGCTTTATTGTGAAGTCTCGTTTGGTTGCTCCCTTGTGAATAAGACTCACAACACCTGCAACCAAACGGTAAGCAGGGACACTTAAGAGCTCCGGAGGAAAAGTTGTCATGAAGTGTTCTCGATGTCTTGTCACTGTCCGTCATGTCACTTCCTGTTTTATTTTGTACCTACCTCTTGTTTCTCAATCCAGATCCTTTTACTTCCTGTCTTTGTGTGGTTTCCCGCCATGGTCAGTCTGCCCCGCCCCTGTTTGTTTGCACCTGTTCCCACTCACCTCTTGTATAAACAGTCCCGTCTCCCCTTGTCTTGAGCCAGTTTGTCTGGTTATGTCATGTGCGATGTACCAGCGTATCAAGAAGTATTATTTATCTGAGAAGTATTATTTATCTGAGAAGTTTTATTGTCCTAGTGAGCGTTTTGTGTTTGATTATCTAATTTTTTTTAAGTAAAGTATTGTTTTTTTACGCTTTACATTTGTTTCTGGTGTCGTGCGTTTGAGTCTTCCCCTGTGTCTGAGGTCGCGACGAATGTTTGGCCAGGTCACAAAAGACTTTAGTGCGGTTCTTACTACACCACGAGACTTCCTCGTGTTGTAGCATGCAGCCAACGAGGTTTAAGCTAGTTGTTTTGTATTTTACTGGTATTTACATTGGTAAGAGGTTATGCTACATTGTTTGTTTGTTATGTTTGGTTTTCACGGTGGATATGGAGGAGAGAAAGATCCAATAAACCCGTTAAAAGAAAGCCCCATGTGTCTGCCGAGGGAGTTACAATCACGTTTTATTAGTATGTTTCTTTTCGTTTTAAATCTGCTAAATATGAGTGAGTAATATATGATGAGAATCAGTACTGCATTTGTATACATGATATTTTACTTGTTTGATGACAGCAATCGTAGCACACACGGATCAAATTGAAATGTCAATATTAATGTCGAATTGAAAATCAGTATGCAGGTGAAACGAGTGTTTTCCGTCGGCCCCAAATCTGTCATTCTTCTGTATAAACAGGACCGGCAGTGAAGAGCTTAACAGGAAATCAGTCAACATCCCATACAGCTTCGAATCACATTGTGAAAAAGCAATTTAACCAGAAGGAGATGAATTGTTTGGTATCACGTGTGTATCTGAGTGAAGGACTTCTTTAAATGTCAATATACAGTAAGCGTGGGCACGGAGGAAGCCAAGCTCTCATGGTATACTGATGAGAAAACGGAGGATTGTGCAGACCTTCAGCTTTAATATCCGACGTCAAAGAGAAGCAGAAACAGGAGATTGGCTGTTGTGTCGATCGGGTTGTCAGATTCTGTTTGAACGCCTCTTCCAAATAGCAACTACACCCTTGATTATAGATAGACTCTGAGGAAGTGAAGAAATAGGCTTCTGGATTTCATTCAAACACAGGTCCATGCTGCGACAACCATGTTAAAGTCATTGGGTGCGATGAATGGCCTCCTCCAGAGACCGATTGCTAACTGTTAAATTTAGAGCACACCGCCGCCCATTCACCGCCTCCCTGTAGGGCGGCCAAGATGATCACCCAAGTGTGTTGTAATGTGTGATCACCTTAACTCTCCAGGAACCACAGGAGTAATTTTTCTTTTTGACAGCTAATTTTAGAAGAAACTTACTGCTACTCAATACTGATACAACTTTTTGTTATTGCACTGGTTGTCACTTTGTATCAGTGTTTTACCTTGGGATGGGTATTTAGCTTAATGTTGTTGATGTCTAACAAAAGTCATTGAACTAACTGACGACCCTAAAAACAAGTGTGATAAAGAGAGGAACACAATTACAATTTAAAGCAACACGTAACTATTTTGGTCAGGAAGCTTAACTTGTTGCTAAAGTAACGCAAACCGCTAACTGCTGCTAACAGTAGCTGCTAACAGTAGTGGCTAACAGTAGCCAGTAGCTCTGCTAACAGTAGCTCTGCTAACAGTAGCTCTGCTAACAGTACAGTAGCTCTGCTAACAGTAGCTCTGCTAACAGTAGCTCTGCTAACAGTAGCTCTGCTAACAGTAGCTGCCTTCAGCTAGTTGGCTATTAGCACAGTTAGCCGTGCTGCCGGGATCTTTGGACCACTGTGAGTTGGAGGTTTTTCAGGTGAGGGGGATGGGTTTTATACACAAAATAAAAACAAAACACTCAACAGTTTGTTTTCAATCCGTTATCTGTCTAATTTTGAGATTTCTTGAGATGTGGTGGAAATCTATTAACCAAAAAGTTAATGTTCCTGTTTTAGGTCCTGAGTTTAAATCCTAGAACTGTCTGGTCAAAAAGGTCCACAAGCTGCACCGGTAGCTGACCGCAGGTTGGAGTTCTGCTGCATGTCGTCCCCTCTCTCTCTCCCTTTCCTGTCTATGTCAAGCTGTAATATATAATAAAATGGAAAAAGCTAACTTCTTCAAGTAACTATTCACTAATCTGAAACCTTCAAAAACAGAATCTCAACATTGTCTGTTCTCTGAACCTCCCTCCTGTTTGTTTTGGCTGCTATCCACACAGCCATCTGAGCCACCAGCTCATTGACTAAGACCAAGGCTGACTCCCTGCTGACATACAGCTCTAAAGCCAGCTCTAAAGGGCGGATGAATAATGGACGAATGCAGTCCAGAGGTTTTTCATCTCTCACTCCATTGTGGATGGAGCCGTGGCCTCTCTTTTTTTTATGTCTCCCACATCAAGAGCGAATGTTTCCAGTGATGTGTTGAACAGAGAGAGAGAGAGAGAGAGAGAGCAGAAATGTTTGTGACATTAGATAAATAGAGTTACAATAAAATAGTTTGGCTTACAAGTTACGGTGAGCACATTTGTATTCAGGAAAATCCCGACGTCGTATTTCATAAATTCCACAAGCAATGAGTCTGGTTTCAACTAGATGGAAAATGCTGCTTTTGTGCAAGCAGAAAATGTGCCAATAGCAGTTGCTAAGAAACTGCTGAGGTGTCGGTGTCGGACAGTGATAAGTATACTACTGGAATGAGATCCCTTGTGAATAATTTATCCAGCATGTGATGGAAAGACAAGAGCACGGGGAATGTTGCATCCCCCATATGTGTTAGTACCAAAGTAAACACAGTGATGAGGAGTCTGCTAATGGAGCCCGTTGGAAGACCTCCGGCCCAGCCAAATGAAAGATAGCCCAGCCAGCAGAGTGCAATATAAATAAGTGTTATAACGATTTTGGCCGTAGAAATCTTCCGATGGAGAAAATGACAGACTCTACATCAGGATTCAGTGGGAAACGCAGCAGACATTGTAACAGCTTGTTACCACAATGAATACAACAGCTGTCAAAACTTGAAAAGTGAGAACTGAATGACTGCTCCACTTTATTAAGCACAATTTGAAATGCCTGTCTCCTTCAATATACAAATTCATACATTCACTCCCCTTTGTACAATACGTGGCACTATATTAATGCTCAGCACAGAAAAGTGCAGGTTGGGTTTTTGAAACTGCCCTAGTTTTTACTTTGTGATATTTAAAAAACAACAACACGCAGCAACAGTTCAAAATTACTTAAAGAAAGTCAAGTCACCGACTTGCAACCAGATAAATGCCACTGAGTAGATTAATCTCTGTGCTTATAAAGTTGTTTGCAGCTCTGTGCAGCAAAGTGCAAACACAAAACTTCAGGAAAGCCCCAAGTTCACTATGTTCTAACTGGTTTTATGCTAGTTTGATTGTTAAATGTCTGGGAAAACACATCACAAAAGCACAATATTAAGTAAGGGCCTCAATCTTAAGACCTTGTGTTAAAATCTATCTTTAAAGGCCTTGAAAACTTTGGAAATTTCACTATAAAATGTTTTATACATGTCTCAAAAAGCAACATCAGGGTTACAAATCATTATTTTAGTTGATGGTGCACTTACTTAGTGTGTATTGCTTGATTAATTTGTGTTGGAATGACTTGGGGCCAGTTTCTATTTCATTACAGGAATGCTGTACAGTACTCAGAGAGTGGGAGGAACAGGATGGTTAACACGGGCCCAGCAATCAATCTTTGTCCCCTAGCAAGTTAATCTGGTCATGCATCTTATTAATGCAATAACACCAGTAGCACAGCTGGCAGTACTTCTAACATTGCACATATATTACAAACTACCATCCTGGGGGGCAAGTTAGCACATTTGTTTTGCTAGAGGGTGTATTTGAGTAAGATATGATACTGATATCATATATATCCTTTCAGACCGTTTTATATGCTGACTGCAAACACCAAGCTCTCATATGTCAGGATCAGAATCATCACACTTATTCATCTCTGATAATGTGTGCAGCAATTTAATGTCTCAGTGTAGTGTACTCTGCTTGGTGCTACAGTAGTCGTACAGTTTATGAAACCTCTGCACAAACGTCTGCATATGCCCCCATCCAACATTTAACCATGAATAAATGGCAAAAATACAGTATGTAACACATTGGATCTCTTTTTGTGTTTAAAGAGACAACCTGTACTGCAGCTATTTATACCAAATATACAGCCAATGACAACTCCCGTGCTAAATCAATGGATTGCAGGAACCCCTGTAGTATATTTTAACACTCTCAGTCACAGCAGACTTACAGACTGCAGCGACTTCACTGATGTGACACAACATCCACTTTCCCACTGGCCTCTGCTCTGCTGTCAATCATTTTATTTTTTGCTCATCATCTCGTCCGAAATCTGCCAAGAAAATGTGATTTGCTTACAAAGTCATTACTTCAAATGACAATACTGTCAGAGATGCATGAGAAGCAAACCAATGATCGGCTGTGACGCACTGTTTTCCACATCAATATCTCATCCGTGCCTCATTTTTCCTGCTATTGATTTTAAAATTACGACACCTGTGGCTGCTTCTTTATTTTGCCGGCCCACCAAAATCTTTTTTTCATTGGATTTGATTGTTCACTGATTGCATTGAGATGCTTGGCAAACCTGCTGACTTTACCCCCAGGAAGATGGTAAAATAACAGCATCTGACATTGTGCTCTATATTTATAGTTAAAGTTAAAAAAAAACTGCTAAACAAATATTTTTTTTGCTATATTTTCAGACATGGATTTGTCAGACCTCTCACTTTCAGTTTTTTATTTTGTGTTGGGATTTACAGAAGGAGCATTATAAATATTATGTATGTTTCCAGCCCTGTTTGCCAATTATATAATTAAATTAATAAATAAATAGTGAAAAAATAAATAATAATAATAATAATCCAAACAAAACAAAAAAATTAGAAAAATGCTAAATAAAAATACTATTATTTGTCAAAAATAATCATGTAATGTCTTGTATTTAGTGTGTGTGGTACTCAGTCCATCTTCTTAGTACATTTGTCTAGTATTATGTTTCCATTTGATATATTTATTGCTTTTTCCAGTCATCAATCAAGAGAATTACCTGATTGTTTTTGTTTTGGTCTCAGTTATTCAGTCAAAACAAGACACATCAAGCCCACTGTTTCCTCTACGAGTGATCATTTCCTCTGTGATAGACGATGATGGACAGAATGTGTCCTCTCTCTACACACGTTCCCGCCTGTGGGCAGGACTCTTCTGTCTGCAGTAGTGATGTATGAAGAGGTAAAAGGTCACTCCCCTTTCGTCTCCCAGCTGAAGGATATGTCCACGGTTATCTCTACACATTTTGCGAGCTCAGAGCGGCTTTTCTGAGCTATGGTTTAACCTTTCTTCACTTTAGATGCAGATTCATCTTGTAAAGACAAAAAAAAATACATGTCTGTCATTGCTTCATCATATCTATTTGTTCCAAACATTGTTTTGCTCTGACTTTACAGACAGCACTGCTTTCAGAAAAGTAAATGTACGCCTAAGCTAAAAGCGTAAAGCAGGATCAGTAAGGTTGACTCTCTCAAGGGGGCTGTACATTTCCCCTCTGTTTATTTTCCTCCAAGGATGAAATCAGAACAACTTTCTAAACCTATCAGCAATACTCAGCTTACAGAAGCGTCTATTTTTATTCTCTAAAAACTTCCAAAGCAGCTTAATAGGAACAGTCTCCTGGTGCCCTGTGGTAATAGATGTTCTCTCAAAAGCTCTTAGAATTTCATGGTTTAGGTTTAAGAACTTTTGGCAGGTGTAACTATGAAGAGATTATTGCATTTTAGATCTGATTTGAAGCCTTTACACCTGAATCTTATCTGAAAACTTTTGAAGTGATTTTTAAAATCGGATATCTATAGGCTAATTGCAAGATAAAACACAGTAACCCTCCTAAATAAAAATTGCTAAAGGTTCTCTCTTGTCCTGATATTGTTTTTAAAAAGGTACTTATTTAGACCAAAAGGTCAGTATTTGCACACTGCAGTGGCTCAGTGCTGGGACTTTGTAACGGTACGTTATCTGTGACAGTAGATGATAAGCATGTAGTAGAGAGAGCTGACGGCTTTGGCATTGACTTTGTCATTGTCCTGGTAGGTCATTCAATATAATTAACTGTTGGAGCGTGGAGTGTCTCGTTCCTTACTAGCCTGTTAGTTGATCAAAGGCATTTGACGGACTCACTAATCCCTTCTGACTGGAAGGAACTGTGGCATCAAAGTGTGGAGTGGCAGCTGACACACACAAGGACTTTAAACAACACAACACTGTTTGGCGTCACTTGAGCTCATGTCTTATCAAATTGTGCTCATTTATAGGATTAGGCTGGTGTTAGTTTATATTTGTCTTATGCTCAAGAAAGGACCAAAACCAACAAGTTGGTTTCTCAAAACTTTCTGACTTTTTAAAATGGGTAACAAATATCTTTTGAAAAGGCTCAATCTTTTTAAAGAACTGGACACTATAGTTACTCATACTTACATTAAATTGTGGATTAATACACATTTCGTGAGTATTTACAGCATCATGATGGTGTATGTGGGATTGAATTAAAATGAACTACAGTTCAGAGTCCGTTTTGTTCTGAAAAAACAGAAACCGAACAGATTTACAGCACAAACAAATCATTGCCGTAAAACCAAAACAATGAGCTGAAAGAGGCTAAAACGCTCTGTAGAGTGGAGTTTCCCACTACGATCAACCCCTTCTATGGATAATACAAGCATATTGATTGGTGCATCTTCAAAGAACTAAAGAACATTACAATTTATTTTATAATTATACTTTTAATTATAAAATGAATGATCTTAATAGAGAAGGTGGTGGTCACAGTTCCCATTTTGTTCTTTCCTGCTATTCAAATTCTAAGGAGATAAATCCTTGACACAGTACAATAGCCAGTGTCAGTACTCCTCTGCACTCCGTCTTACTTCATCACCCTTCCCCCTTTGTGCTTTCAACAGAAGGTCTTGAGCCGACAACTTAAATGGGTCTTGAGGAGGACAACAAATACAATTTAAAATGGCAGCCTCTGTCACTGGGGAGATTTGCTACATGTCTGCTGTTAAAGCCATTTGGGAAATTAACTGAACAGCCAGAGAATTTTAAAGGGCATCCGGTGCTCTGAGATCAAGTTAAAAGCTTATGCGTTTTCAGTCTCCTGCATTTAAATTCAAACTGAATGTTTTGGGTCAGTTTTAACAGGCAGTCTTAGATCAATGGGCTTCATTTAAAGTGTCAGGATTTTTTAAGCCCAAAGCTTTGCTCGATGAAGCAAAAGATTACCTTTTGTGACTGGATTTTAAAATGTAAATTAGTACCCTTAAAATTAACCCTGACAAAGGGCTCCTTTCACACTTGGGTGGATTGGATAGCTATCTGATCTAAAAGAAGTGTAAATGCAAACAAGAAGCACTCAAGATGGATTTAAATCTGACTGCTCAAACCACCACGGGGGTGCTGCAAGATCCAGTACGTCACAGACCAGAATAGGTCATTTTAAAGGGTCCTAATCGTTGTACTGTGAACAATATTCAGTGAGTGATTGTTGAACATGTTTATTATCCTGCGTCATACTCTGGATTATATAATAGAGAGGTTGGAACACTGCAGTTTACCTATTTTCCCTCTGGATGTTGATTTATTATAATTATTAAAATAATGATTTGTAGAATGGCTGCTTCGTGGCTTCATAAATTATTTGTATTATTTACAGTAACAACTGTATTTCTGTCATATATTGCTGAGACCCCATTCACTTCAAAACATGCATAGCACAGCTCAGATATTAATTTAACCCTTCGTAAATTATTTTTAATGGCCGCTTTTTCAGTGCAAACATACACAGCGTCAGCTCGCTAATGAGGCTGTTGTGTGAATGACAGAGCCAAACCTGAGTGGCAGTGTATCTTTCCATGCTCCTTCAGTGTCATGTCAGCGGCAGCAGAAATCTCTGAGCCACAGCTGCACTAATTGTTTTGTCAACCAGGAATCCCAGCAAAGCTAATTGAATCTGGGTGTCAGAAATGTTTCTGTTGCGCTTCTAGCAAAGCGGTTAAATGTGACCGAAATCTTCCTGTTATACTGAAAGATACACTGATTGTGTTATTGTTCTCAATAGCAAACATAAAACCACAAATTGCCTCTCAGCTCACTATTCATGAGGGCTGAACAATTAATGATTTTATAATAAAAGTTCATTTAGATGTTGACTTATAAAAGACTGCATTATTTTTATTTTATTCTAACAAGACACATATGTGACCACACATACTGGCCTGGAGTTACATTTAGGAAAAAATAATTGCAAGTTATATCACAATTTGATATTTCAAATGAATCCCTTTTATTATATGTAACAGGGGTTGTAACTTTAAACTACATAGTTGTCATTCACAAATTTTATCCTTATGCCCCATATGTTAAAATGATCTATGACATATGTAGGAGCTGATAAAGATATTAATCAATGCCTGGAGCTTAACAATAACATTGCCAGGTACTAAAAATGTTTGTCTTGTTAAGCACTTTATGATCTGGAATAAAAGCTTGCTGGAGTTTTAGTACACGGCTTTTTACAAGCAACTACCCTACAAAAACATTTCAGCTACGAAGGCTTCTTCCCCACTTCTATAACGCAGAGCTCAAAACAAAGAAATACTGTTCTTTCATCCCGATAATAAGATCTAAATGTTCCTGTAAGGAGCTTAACTCTTTGTGTATGTTAATTAAAGGACACCTTCCCAGAGATGGGAGAGAGATCTGTGGGAGGATATCATTTCTCATGCAATATAGTCATGCAGGTCCCAGTAGTTGCAGGTAGAAGTCAATACAGATCATAAATTACATAATGCTCCTCCAGGTCAAAGTTGATTAAATTAACTTGTTTCACCCCTCGGTATGTTTGGTCTAAACTTAACACCGGTGTGCACATTAAACCGCGTGGCGTAATGAAATTGCCTCAGTAGTTGGAACGGTGTTCATACTCCATATCTGCCAAAGCACACAAGGGAGATCATTAAAAGTGAGAAGAGATGGAGTCCCGTTTGCCAGCCACCTTACCAAACTCTGGGAACGTCTATGAGTTTGGCACGGCGGTCTTATCTCTGTTTATTGTTCCATCTAAACACGAATGTCAGTAACTATGAGCTTTGACACAAACAGAGAACTCTCAGTGGTCTGAACTTCCATTCTTTTCATGCCACGGCTGGTGTGAAAGGCGCCTCAGTCCAGTATTACGCAGACGCTCTAATGAACTCACTTATAAACTGGAATTTCAATAACATTTCTGTTCCCAGAAATGTGAGTACATTAAAGATCAGTCGCTTCATAGCAGGTTCACTGAGGAGTCTTGGAAAAACAAAAACCAAAGACACGGACAGCGTGCGGATATGGTTTCATTAAAAGTTTCTGGTTCATACACTTCTATATCAAGTGATGGTAACAGTCAAGGACATTTTCTTCACTCCTCATTTTTAAAACCACCTGAATTCGGTCGGCTAAATTGAACTCATGAGTCATAGCTCGGCCTCTGGAGTGAATGTACCCAGACTGTGGAAGTTGACCTTCGATTCATTCAAATAATTTACGTACATTGACTCTTTGCAGAAAGACCGGCCCTTCTGTGCTGCTAATGTCTAAATCACGAAGCGATAACTGGAGTTTCAGGCTTTGCAATTTTACCAAATCCTCCTCTATTCAGTTAATTCCCCATTCAGCCATAAGAAAGAGATTTCAGTCAGGTGAGGATGACCTGAGTGCTCCTGGTACTGTGCAAAGTTATAGTTCTTTAGATAAAAGGTCAATTAAACCCTACACCTTAAAGTAGGAGCCTCATTCAGCTGTGAGTGCGACTACAAATGGAGTTCACCCTGTCACGGAGTGGGAGGGTGTAGCGGCCGGATTGGATTTGGGCCGTAGTCTGCGAACATCATTTAGACAGAAACATTGCCACAAGCGTGGAAAAGATCAATGTAATCAACTCAGACATAAAACTTAAATGAACATATTGTCTTGAGGAGTGGTGGACCCGAACGCAGGAGACCGCAGGTAACAGGAACATGAAGAAACTTCTTTTTATTCAAGATTTGTGCAGGCAAGGCAAAACTGAGCAGAACAGAACAAAACCAAAAGCAAGGATCCAACAAAGCATTGCATACAAACTAATCTGATGGGCAGAGAAGCTCAGGTGAGGGGAATTAGTTGATTTGGCAGGAGAACAGGGAGTTAATAGGCTGTGTAAAACTGTGGGAGCAGAGAAGGACTAACAAGATGATTCAGAGCAGGTGTGTAGATGGGCAAAGTAAGGAAAGGCAGCACGCACGCACGCAGCATTTCAACATACCTTTGCATTTAGCATGCAGGTTAAGTTTAATAGCAGTACTCCAATTCATAAGTTTCTATAATGTCAAACACTGGGGACTCTTGTCTATATCCCTCTTAAGTCCCAGAGCATCAATGAAACCTGGACATAAATCACTGTGTTCATGAGGTGCTGTGACTGCTCCCTGCCATACATACTGGAGATGATGGGCAACATGAATGTGAAGAAAATGTAATTAAGTCCTGCCTGGAGATCAATGAAATCAATTTGGTGTCCCGATAGGACTATTATTTACCAAATTGTGTTCCTCTATGTCCAAACTCGATAATGCCTTTGGCAATGATAATGATATTCTCAAACAGTTTGCTGAAAAGATTTTTCACCCTGTTCACTTAATATTGATCCAGCTGGTAAAATGGAGGACTACAAGACCATTGTTTGCACATTTGAGCAATCTAAAGATATGCATGCCCCTCGTGTTGGATGATAAACATCCCCTATAAATCATAAACTGTACTGTATAATGGAAACATTATAAAGCACAATGCCAGCAGATGCAGTATGATAGTATTGGGTTCCAGTAGCCATTTCTTTTCCATTTTCAAACGGGCTCCTGATTGGCAAAACACATAGATTCACTAAGTGTCAAGGCCTCGGACGCACGACGCCAGAAACGAATGTAAAGTATAAAAAAAAACACAATACTTTACTTCAAAAATTAGATAATCAAACTCAAAACGCTCACTACGAGGACTACGAGACAGGACTGTTTATACAAGAGGTGAGTGGGAACAGGTGCAAACAATCAGGGGCGGGGCAGATGATGACGATGGCGGGAAACCACACAAAGACAGGAAGTAAAAGGATCTGGATTGAGAAACAAAATAAAACAGGAAGTGACAAGACAACATGAAAACTTCAACAAACTCGACGAGACATGAAACTAAACCCCCGACCCTAACACATCTCTAACCTTAAATCTCTCCTCGTTGGCTTTTATTAGCAAACACAAGAGTTAAAGTCATAAAGTTATTATGTTCCAATGATCACCATTAAAGTGCCATTCTTACCAGAAATAGAGATTATATTTATACTATACATCTTAATCCACAAAACTAAACTGGATTACCAATTGAAAGTTTAGTTTCGAGACATATAACTAGAAATAAGATAACTATTACGATTTCATCAAACTATTACATTGTATTAATGAAATGATTATGTATTGCAATGCTGTCAGCTCGCCTGGATCAAAGGGCAATTGACATTAAACGACTTTCTTAAATTAGGTCATCTTGACTTTGTTGGCAGGTTGGCAGCAAAGGTCAAGCTATTCCTCTCTTAAATGCGAAGCGGGGAAGAATTGGCAGGTATTAACATATTAATAAGATGCTGCTCTCCATATAAATAGGCCCGGTGGATCGCTTAATTCTCTCACCAGTTAAAGGTCGGCCACAGTGCAACTCGTCTGGGTAACGTGAAACAGAAAGAATACCAAACAGGCTGAAGGAATGCAATGTTTTGACATCCTGTGAAATGATTTTCACTCCTGTATTTTTATTTTATTTTTGAAGTGCATCAAGAGTACTTGGTGAAATTGTTTGGTATGCTATAGAATCTCAAAAGTAATTGCTTATTATGCTCAATTATACTCCCACGTAACATTCACGCTACCCCAAGTGTCATTTATTTAAATGCCTGTGGCACATTCCCTGGCCTTTCATGCTTTAGCTTCCATGGAAGCTAAAGCATGAAATAAATTTTACATGAGCTGAAGCTAATCTGCGGCGGGCTGATTAGGTGCTAAAAAGGGAGTAATTCACCAGATAATGAATACAGCTCGATAAAAATGTTCTGCAAATGTCAATGATGACACATAATCCCTCAATAACTGTCACATTTTTATTCTCCTTTTCCCCCCCGTGGCTTTCCAGTCTCCTCCCTTTTAATTCAGAAAGATTGTGTGTTGAATAATGCCAGGAATATTGACACAAACAGATGAAAAATACATTCATCCTTTAACAAAAGCCTTAAGACATCTGCAGCAATCTCCCATCCGTCCGCCACAAAGTAAAAGGAATGACTTTAATTCAAAGTGAGGGAGCAGTGTGCGTGTTTCTCACTCTTTCATGCTGGTTTATAATGGCTGTCCTCGCTGTCGAAGAAATAATGACGTAGAAGAGAAAGAGCGTCCTTACATATAACTCAACAAAGACGGCTTTCTAGCATTTAACAATGCATTCTCAGTTGGCTATGAAAAGGTCCAGGTTTCACTCTGGTATCTTTCCAAACACACTTGGTCACACACTCCCATCCAAGCAGCGGCGGTGGTGGTGCCCATTGTCTGGTGAAGGCGAGGCACTCAGGTGACATTATGACAGTATTTATTGTGTGCCAGTACTGAGAAAGGTACTTTATTATAGGAAGGCAAAGCAGCAGCAGCAGCCTGTGGCTTCGCAGGGCTGTTAGCACGCTCCGCCGGCATGCATTGGCAGGGCAGATGTGACATTTAGCTGGTATATTGGCCTGCTTGTCCCTCCTTTGAGCTGGACGAGGAGATAACGACATGGCTCACTCTCGTAGTTGGAGGGAAGCCCTGTGTGCCCAATGTCACACGTGACCTTTAACATTTATGTCACAATATTTGTCACTCTCATTTATCATCACAAGCTCACCTTGATGAGTTTTCCCTGCTCTCCTGTGGCCACAATCCTTCATCTCCTTGCCCAAGCTAGGAATCGATATTGAAATGTCAGCTTCTGCATTCTTGTTTGTGCTTTTGTGCTTTCCGTGTGCTTCGGTATCGACTTGGGAGTGGAATTTTAATTAGCGGTTCATAATTAAACAAAGAATATCATAACAAAGGCAGATAACGTGGTCTTGGGATTTACTGAGAGAGAAAATGAAAACTTCTCTCATTATCCTTCAGTGTGGTCTGTACGAACAAGACTCTCTGAACCTCGTGCAAGAAGAGAAAGTGAGCGCTGCGAGAACTCAAAGTAATACGTGCTTGTCTTTCTGGTCATTTAATAAGAACATTAGATTTAGTTAAATTAGATTTCATGACAAAACAATGTGGCTGTTTTTATACTGTGGGTTTGATGCTGTTGAACTAGTGTGAAGGATACACTGCTGTTCACTCTTACATGTGGGGGCATGTATTTAGCTTTCTCTGCAAGAAAAATCTGTAGAATATCAAATAAAATAATCAAAATAATTAGGTTTAATAAAACGTCAAAGAGCTCATATGATGAAGTTAAATATAAATATGATAAACTTGTCTTCATGGATTTTAGATTTTCTTTTCATTTACTTAAGATTTGATCTTTTGTAGAAATGACGGGGACCTTTACATTTGTGTTTGTCGTTTCTTATTGCCCATATACAAATATATTCATTAAATACATTTTGCAAATACGATCCGCGACCGGCAAAGCTTTTTACAGTGATCCCATGTCTTCTCCCAATTTACCAAAGATCAACCATGTAAACATCAAATCATATTAAAGACTCCTTTAATTTGTACCACCAGTGATTTGGAAACAAACAGGAAGATATTGTGGCCCACTTCAATTTGCTTTTTCGCCGCGTGCGTGTGGTAAATGATGCCCTGTGCCCCCTCAGTCGTCATTTGAAGCCTACTCAGATCAGAGCGCTGAGAGAAGAAGAAGAGTAGCTGACTCTCCGTATGAGATGTGTGCTCCCTTGGCAGGCAGTGAAAGTAAAGAGAGGAGGTGGAGGGGTGGTGCTGGTGGTGTTGTGGAGGGTTATATACAAAATAGCGGAACAAAGTGTAGTTGCTGAGGCAGAGAAGGAGCCCTACAAAGCCGTGGGGTGGCTTTGAATCCGATTCAAGCCGTGCTATCAGAGAAGTCAAGCAGCTCATTATTACATGAAGTGCGTATTAAAGGGGGATTATTGATGTGGAAGTGGGCTCACATGTTAATCCTCCTCAACAGGTGCAGGAGTGTTGATTACAGGAATGCTGTGAGTTCTTCTATGAGTTTTTCCTCACCGTTGATGCAGATAGTAATGAAAGATCTTTTTTTAGTTGTTAAACTTGACGTGACTGTGGTGTGTTTTCACCACCTCTAAATGTATCTAAAAAATAAAATAGACTATTGTTGAATTTACATATAATAGGACAAGGACATACATGTCTGCACATATTGCGTTTTTTGGAAAAGAAAAAACTGAAAAAAACAATTTGTTCAAAGCCCTATGCAGCTTTTCTGAAGTTGCAGCTTCTTCACAATAGCAGGAGGGAATGCTGAGTCAGTGTAAATTATTTTGAAATGGCTGGCGGCACAGACGTCTTACAGTCGACTCTTCTGTTTGATTTATAAAACATTCTCATGAGGAATATATTATCAGGAAGATTATGAATCATTATGATCATGAGCACGGCAGACTGAAAGGAGAAACAGGGAAACCTTTACAACAAAAAGGAGCTCGAGCTCAACCAGGGCAATCCTCTCCACTCGCTGGTTGTCATGGTAACTTTATTAGACACTGGGAGAGATGAGGGATGCACATTCTTCCGTCTTATTGGCCTTTTCGAGCAATTATACGGTATACTTGACATTGGTATCTGTGCATGCATGTATTTGTACATAATGTACTTTCACACATTACCAGTGATCTGTGCTAAGATTGTGTTTTTAGAGATACGTGCGCTCTCTTCCGCTCTTGACTCCTTATAATGATAGATTTCGACAGAGCCTGCCAACCGGTTTCTGCCTTTAGAGATAGGCATGTAAATAAGGCTTGTATTTATGAGACAAGCTGTTTCTACATTACCGATCCTGCCATTTGGGCAGGGGCACTTGCAGAGCACAGCAGGACAAGTATTGCACAAGCTACCAGATGGTGGCCTAACTGAGGCATTCGTGCCATAGGGCATGCACTGGCACAATACAGTCATACTTTGTCAGAAGTGGTGTTAAATACATGGAGACTCGTGGGAACAATTATGCCAAGGAGTGCCAATGAATTATAAGTAGTGTAATGCATCAAATGCACAAAAAACTGCATGAATAAAGGAAAGTACATCACACTAATAAACCAAAACGCACCTTGTTGACACATCTTTGTTTTGTAAAATAACCAATACTCCTGACTAGACTAATCTATATAATATAATATAATATGAAGAGGGGTTGAGCTGGTCTAAATCAGCTTAGGTGCCTTCAGGCGTCATGGTCCTATGCTCTGTACCTCTCTACCACATGAACTAAACAACTTCTTTAAAAGACGGAAACATATTTTTTCGCAAGCATTTACTAAGGTTTAAAGTAAAACTTTTATTTTAGAATCAGTATTAATATTAGTCTCTTTTCAATAATAATAATAATAATGATAACATTTCTACTAATAATAATAATATCTAAAGACATTGTCTTAATTGATTAATAAATTAATTTGCAAAATGAAAAGCCAAAGGTCGGCCAAAAACCAACCGCCGATGTATTTATCAAAATTATTATTAATTAATTAATTATTATTTACAAAAACAATTCAAACTGAACAGCGACCCCTACCGGCTAAGAGTAGTGAGGTAGTGAAAAAATATTAGGCTGATTATTTCAGTATAATTTGAAATTAGCCGAGGACAAAGACAGAGATGTCACACACACACACACACACACACACACACACACACACACACACACACAAACACGACCGAACGCAAGATCTCCCCTGGCGGAGATGATAATAATAACACCTTCTTAACGCATCTTCTTTTTTCATTGATGACACCTGTGAAATGTGCTATATATATATATATATATCAACTTCAATTGTTGTACTGTAAGAGGCCCAGGTAAACACACACACACACACACACACACAGACACACACACACACACACACACACACACACACACACACACACACACACACACACACACACAGCTTTCTCTAATCTATGGGATCACAATGTGAATTTATAGAACTCCCTCTCAACTACGTTATCTCACTTTGGACAGCTGGCTAACGGCAGTGTGGTTGCCATGGAAACATGCTCGATTTCTGACAGGGAGAAATAAGACGCAGAGCAGTTTTATCATTAGAGCTCAAAGGGAAACAATGGAAAGAAATACTCTGATACTTGTATAAAGGGCGGTTTTCTTCTCACAATATTAACAACTTGTTGTTTGAAGATGCAGAGCGGTGGACACGTCTTTACTGCCAGGAATGTGTAGCGTCTGCAAACGGCGAGTGACCTCCTGTGAAAACATCATTTCAGAGAGATATAACTGTTCTGTATGTTTTAACCGTTCACTAATTGCTTCACTGTTTGTTTGACAGTAGACTGTAAAGCCACAGCCACAGTGGCACACTGTCCAGTTATTAGAAATAAATACAAAAAATGTTTTTTACAACCAAGAAAATTAGGGCTCGCACAGATGGTTCATATTTCCTCTTGCCTTTGAACTCCTACTAAACCTTCCCTTCTTTCTCTCCTCCCTCCTTCCTTTTCTTTCTCTTTCTGAATGGCAGCCATTTGCAAACTAATGATGATTTGCAGTTTGATCCATAGACTGGTTCACTCAAACCCGTTACCCCCTGTAGGGTAGTGTACAGAGGCACGTTGTCAGTATACTGTATGTGTATTCAGGACGGGATCAAGACGCTCTGGTTTAGCCAGTGTTATTATATTGATCACTTCTGACCACTAAATAATATCTTTTTAAGCTGCCATGTTATGTACTTTAGATTTTTTGTGTTAATAATAAAGAGAAAGTTATTGTTACAGGTAAAACTCGAGCTTAGTGACAGTATAACCACTTAGTAGACGTCCTCTCTTGTATTATTACTTTGAAATTACAAATGTGGCACATAATTTAATAAGTGGTGGGTGTGGGAGCAATGGGATCATGGTGATGGATGAGAGTAGTAGCACCAAGAGTGGCAGTGTGTCCACAGCAAACATGAGTACTGCTCCTACTCTGTGAACAACGAGCCAGGCTGTCTGCTGTAACATGTTGATTAGTTGCTAATCTCTCCTGGAGCACGGCCATTAGTGATTAAAAACCATGGCAGTGAGAGCTTTTAACTGTTACAAAATGTTATGTTGCAGTAAAGCTGCCAGTTTATTAGGTATACCTAGCCACAAATATTTTTACTGTAAGAGTCCTGCAATAAACCCTAACCTTAGAGACACTTTTAATGTTCAGGTTTTTGGTTGACACAGTTTTAGAGATGAGTTGATTTAACTGTGTGGTCATGTTGGAGGATATAGAGCAGGATGTACTTATTTGCACTAAAACGAAGGGAAACATGTGGAGTTGTCGTTATTTACAGGTTATTATGCTGTGATGTTACTGGTCCGGCCCACTTGAGATCAAATTGTCCTGCATGTGTCCCCTGAACTAAAATGAGTTTGACACCCCTGATATAGGGGGTATCAAATGGATCGCTGCAAATTCGCAGAAACAACCGGAATAAAGGGAGTGAAACATGGATTTGCGGTGTAGTGAAGTGCAGTTTACTAACACACATAATACACGGTTTAAGAGCTCCAACAAAAGCTTCATTATAACTCACAAGGTTCAAAGTTGTCGAATGCTAGTCAAGTTTTCACCACATGTACAACATGTTAACGTTATTAGCATAGGCCTATGGCATTTTACCTTGCGCATATTAGCCTAGCGTCTAGCGGATTTATCCTCTGCTTGTAGCTTAACAAATGAGTATTTATACCTTTTCTTACTCGCTGCTGGACAGAAGAGCATGGTTGACATTCAGCAAGTAGCAGGCAGATGGCACGTTGCCTTCAGTGTTCCAAATCAGAGAATACTGCTTTGTTTCAAGATTTTAAAATCTCATTTTATATACTTGCTGTTGTTATTAATCTTTTAAATTTGGCAGGGTAGTCAATAACGCATTCTTCTGTGGTGTGACACATTTTTACTTTACCCGGCTCTAAAGCTGTTGATTTACCCTTGATTTTTCATCTGACGTTCTTCTGTTCGACAAACAATCCTTAATAATAGTAACATGTAAGCTTCTCTGACTTTAATAAGTATGACACCTGTCTGAGATCTTCCATTACAAACAGTGTGGCGCAGGTGTCTGCCGCCTCTCTTAATCATCCTGGTAATAATCTCTCTGACTTGCTGCTATTTCCAGACTAATTGATGTCTGAAAAGCAAACCCTGTCCAGGCCCTAGAATAGATCTGACTCCCACCCACTCATCTCACAAGGAATCCAAAGTGGCATTTGTCCAGTGCTGCTGCTCTCCTGTCGGTACTGGTACAACGTAAGACTACAGTATAGTACTTTTGCATGAATCACTAAAGCCGTTTATTCACTAAGTCCACACACACACACACACACACACACACACACACACACACACACACACACACACACACACACACACACACACACACACACACACACACACGGTCTCCCAGTGTGTTCAGCAACATGAAAATACGATGTTATGAGCAATTTTCTGAAATGTTCCTGAATCTGTGATTGCAGAAAAGGAAACATAGCAATTTATTTTCGACAGAAGCACGTCAGAGACTAAATTTTCTCCCATGCTGTGAAAATGCTTTTGAGAGTGAAGTGCAATTCGACCGGCGTTGGATGTCTGTATACATGAGGGCTTTCTCTGGTGAAAGCAAATGAAAGAGTGTTATGGGGGCAAAGGTGGGCTGGATAACAAGTGGCTCTCCTGACCCTGCCTGCTGGCACTTTGGGCGGTGTTCCTATTATACCCTCACCCCCTAGTCTCTCTAACCTCCACCCCTGTCAGCATCTGATCCCTCTCAATTTTCTTCCCCAACTGCACCCTGAGTTACAATGGTCAAAAATGCAGCACTCAAATTACAGTCTCGTGGAGATTAAAATAGCCAACAACTGTGTGCGTATGTGTTTCTATGTGAGGGGAGAGTGCGGATGGTCCCGTTTCTTTGCGTCAGCCCTGCCATGGCAACCAGGCTTTGCTGGTGAGTGTCTCCCCTTCTTCTTCAAACGTTTCCTTTCATTACTGTCCACACCAATACTGCTAATTGCATTCTGTTTGCGGTGTGTAACGTAATAATCGAGCATCCTGACATGCAGATTTGAAGAAGTAAACATGCACAGACACAGCAAGGGACAGCAGAAAGTGACACAAGTATTACATGTAGGCTTCATTTGTTCCCTTCTCTCTTTCTCTGCATGTACAATGTGCATCATGCCTCTATTTACAAACCACTGTGTATCAGTTATTACAGATGAGAGCTAATTGAAGTTGCGTGAAATTGAAATTCAGTATTAAAGGAGACTGTTGAAGCGACAAAGCAGAGATGAACACTGCATTTAATTATGCCCAAATGATGTGAAGCATAACTTTGATATGGTAACATGCAGATCTTCTGCCAAGTATTAGATGTCTATTGATGCATTTCTGCTTCATCA
The DNA here is from genome assembly GCF_900634415.1 of Cottoperca gobio. NCBI lineage: Eukaryota > Metazoa > Chordata > Actinopteri > Perciformes > Bovichtidae > Cottoperca > Cottoperca gobio. Next base: position 21,132,549 of record NC_041360.1, read on the forward strand.
GCCTTGTGAGACACTCAGTGTATCACTGTACAGGCTTCAGAAGACGGAAAAGTAAAACATGTTGATGGACAGTGTGTGTGGCGTCGGGGGCGTGCTAACACTTGATTTGTCACATAGTGGATCAAGACAAACACGAGGGCCACTGGATCCCAATTCTCATTCTTAATCTGCCATTTCTGTATATTATACCTGCAATAACTGTGGCCACATGGGGGCACTGCAAACAAGCTGTAAAGATATAGATCATATAGATCATATAGATGTGATGATATAGCGAACTTGTTAGCATACAGTTGGCAGTTGTGTTTCTGGCCTTCTGGTGAATGTAATTCCAATATTCGGCGAAGAAATCTGGCTGCTAAATGCTTCTCTGTGTTCACAAACTTTGTCCATTTGCCATTTGAAACTAAACATGTTATGTACAACGCTATGACAGCCTAAAAACAGTAAAGTTGCTGGCTTGAAAACCAAAACAATGAGCTGAAAGACTCTATAAAGCTCCGTAAAGCTAAGGGGATCTGCAGATTGGGTATGCAATTCTCCATGGGAACTTTCGCAAGTGATTTACAGCCAGGGACTTTGAAGCAACTTTAACTATATCTTACCACAGAAGAAGAGTCCAGTCCCAGCTGTGGAGATTTGTTGCAGAGCCAGCAGTGTGCACAGAGGCTAGCTGAAGTCCGCGCACATCGTTCATACAGCTCAGCTTCCCGCACAAGCTCTGGCCCCTGACATTCTTCTCTTTGGGAGCGTAAAGGCATCAACAAGGTCAATCTATGTTCGGCCAGCACCATGAGTCCAAGCCTGGCCATCTCCCTCAGGCCTGGCTTCAGAGGGGCACCCTGCCATCCCACATCTGTCCTCTTTTGGCCTCTTCGTCTTAGACTTTGATTTTTTTTTCATCTGGCCTCTTGCCTAGGTCCAATTTGACATGGGAGACACAACCAGTAGCTACTGCCCCCAATATCAAAAGCTTCTAAAAGGTCATGGAGAAATGTAGACCCCTGCTGTTATGATAAGGTTCATGAATACCAAAGTGAAATTGGTTTCTTATGGTCTTAACTCATAAAATAAAAATACACTCCACAGATTTAAAAACATTCTTGAAATTCTTGAAATACTGTCAATCTAATAAGAATAAAATGCAGTCCTCACAAACATTTAGATTTTCTCTCACACATTTAAAGATTCAATCAAAATGTCAACAGTGGTACAAATCTTATCCATAATCTACCCGAAATTACATTTCCTGCTCCATATGACGTCAACCGTTAGATTAAATCCATCCATGCAATTTACTTCTGTCAATGATTTAATCCTAAAATCGCGCAGCATGTGTTTAGTCAGGTTCATAAAATGATTAAATGATGATAGGGACGGTGTAGAGAAGATTACACTGGTGTGGGCTCTTGCGTCACATGTCAGCTTTGATATCGCCCACTTCGACAATGGAGAGCACTTAAGACTGAACAATTTACTGCAACAAAAGAAGAGAGTTTTTCACTAAGTAAAAAGCTTTTATATTAAAGTATTATTATTTGCTCATTTCCACCTGGCTGCTTGTGTTCTGTGAAGCTGGAGGCAGCTGCCTGTCTTTACCTGCATGCTGTCAACACTCATCTGCCATCGGCCCTTCAGTGAGCAAATCGAATTACTTGGTTCCTTTCATCACTCAGGTGCATCTGTGCATGCTTGTGTAGGTGTGTCGTACCTACTAATACGTTAGAGAAGTGCGCTATTCTTCTTCTTTTTGATCAGTATATGTTGTCATTGTTCTTTGAGATTTGAGCTTAAAAATAAAATGTTATGTCCAATGCTTTTGAAATGATTAAAAGAATATAATATATAAAATATGGCTCTATACACTATCGCATTCACATAGCATTGTTTTTTGGTTGGGGTGGCATAATGTCTGTATTGTGTAAATTGAACATTGAAATTACATAATTATTTACATTAAATGATCTAAATGTTATTGCTTCATTGAGTGCATTGATATCAAAAGTGCAGTATCAGACATGCCACGGTGAAAAAGAGTTTATTGCAGACCTTGGATAATTGTACCTATTGGTTGATCAAATAAGTAATAACACATTTAAATGACTGCAGTAGCCTTCACAATTCAGCCAGCTATATTCTTCACAAATTACTGCATCAAAAAACTGAAGGTCTTGATTCAAAACTATAAACTGATAAGCTTAAACTGTTGATATGATATGGATGAGAGTTGATGAAAGCAAACAGGAAGAATGCAACTCGTGAAATAGATGTGACACGAGCCGCTAGAGAGGAAGACGTATCACTCTGTTTGAGTTGTTGGAACTACAAATTAATTTCCGGTTGTGCGCAGTGGTTTTACACAGTAATGCTTCGTCTACCTCATGAACAACATGTACAGTCAGTGGCTTGCAGAGAGCACACAAAGCACATTTATTTTGGCCATTAAATTACTGTCAAGTTGCTAGCTAAGTTTCTGTTATTTGCTAATAAGAAAGTAGAGATAACAGATTTTGTTAGTGTTGTTAAGCAACTCTGTAGATATTTGCCAACATTTGTGTCTGACCTCAGAGACCCTCACACCCGTGCACTCACAATGTCTAGAACCAATGCAGTGAAATGCTCCAGTGTAGAGCATGGCTGTCATAAAGGTGAACAAAACACAGTAGAGTATGGTAAAGACAGGATCGTGATATAATCTGCTTTATTTTAGCAGATACCAATCCAATAATATATGCCCAGATTGGCCCTGAATTATCACATCTTGGTAATAAAAGGTTGAACCAAAAGAGAAGAAGATCCTGAAAGCATTGAGCAGTGTCAGCATGCAGTAGTCCTCCACGTGTTTGGTCATAGACTGGGTGTGTGTGTGAGTGTGTGTGTGTGTGTGTGTGTGTGTGTGTGTGTGTGTGTGTGTGTGTGTGTGTGTGTGTGTGTGTGTGTGTGTGTGTGTGGTGTCTGTCTTGTGTCGTGTTGAGTTAATGTTTTGTGATTCATGACAAATCAAATTGAAATCACCTTGTCTGCTTTTTTCCAAGGTCTCAGAGAGGGCAAGAGAGTCTGTCTCTCTCTTGTCCTCCCACCAGCCTCAAACGCACACACACACACACACACACACACACACACACACACACACACACACACACACACACACACACACGCACACACACACACACACACACACACACACACACACACACACACACACACACACACACACACACACTCTAAGAAAGACAAAATGCAGACCCTTAGGTGCATTAAGTCAGAAGAATTGACAGATGGAATCAAACAGTGAGAACAGATGAAAGACAAGACACAAAATGTCTGCTCGCATGAGTGTTCGTATGTGATCAAAGCAAATCTCCACTTTCCCATCCTAAAAAAGCACAGTGTCAGTGTTGGCTCAGAAAAGGTTTGAGTGAGAATTCATTACTATGATTAAATTTGCAGTATTCTTCTGATCCCAGGGAACAACGCAGAGCACTCCCGATCCAAAACAGGAAACAAATGATCTAAAACTGAACAGAAATGTCTTTTTGAGACCTTCACATGACACAAAAACATAATTCTTGCCTCATTTGAGGCCGCTTAGTGTAAGCCTTGCGAAATGTGAAATGTCATCATTTTACCGCGTCATATCACAGCTTTCACAAAGCATTTATCGCGTGAATAATGAATCATGCATTTGCAAATCATATTTTCATTTATCACCCTTTTAAACCGTGCAGTATAATCTCAGGACGCCCCGCTGGTGATTCAGCACCGAGCTTGAGGACTCCAGAGCTACAACGTGTGTATATGAATGTTGCTAATTCAAAAATATTGGCTCAGCACAACAGGGAGGAAAGAAGATGATTGATATTTGTTGTGATCGGTTCGTGATATTTCTCAGTAAATGGTCTGCTGAGATCTATACTCTATAATAAATCTCTTGCTCTCGTTGGTGGGTTCAGAGATGCCGGATTATTTGCCTTAATTTAGGGTGATTCCCTGAAAAGCAATAAAGTGTTACAGGAAGGAAGACTTAGATAAGCAGTATGTGACAAGCATACAAGTTGCCCGGGAATTTGCAAGCTCATGTTTTATTTACACAGCATGAGACGTGCAGGGCCAATCACAACCGTCTATCTAATATGGGGTGTGTTTAAGACGATGACGCCGTTTCGTCATTTTCAAAAGCAACCGAGATGTCTGCAGCTGAGGTGGAACTTTCTGTTGAAGCTGCCATCGCGTCAGTATTGCACCAACTGGACGGTATTTTGGCGCAGAAGAACAATTAACTGCATTTACAAGCTTTTCTCGAGAAGAAAGATGTGTTTGCCGACGCCCAGTTTCACAATTCTGCATTTGCTATTTGGTCTGGCGATGTCAGGCTAAAAATAAAACAGGAATTGAACTCAGGCTTTCAGGAATGACAACGTCTGAAAAACAAAAGTATTTGGTTTTTTTGCAGCTGAATCCTTTTTGATGTGCGGTGCTACTGTCATGATGTTTTAAACCCATCTAATTGCTCTTTCCTGTACTCTGTGTTCTTTCACAAAATGTTTCACAAATGATCCTCGAGTTAAAGATTCATTCTTGGATGACGTGGAAGCTTTACCCAGAACCCTGGATGGAATAACAACTGCATGATTTTAGGCCGACTACCAAGGACACCATGTTAAAGTAATGCAGGAATGAGCTGGCAGGACAAATGCAGAGCGTCAGGTTCTCTGTAAGTCTTTCCCTCTATCTTATGGTACTAAATGCTTTTCTGTGATAGCATATTGACCCCCCCACCCAATAAGAAATTCCCTTTTTTTTGTTTCTCTCCTCTGGGAGTCAGAAAATCTAGCCTCCTGAGGGTTTAGTGTTTCTTTTGTAAGCTTGAACTCCAGTTGACAGACAGCACTTATTTACTGCACTTTACAGATATAGCAAAAAGTACACCATAATAAATCTATAAGACGCAATTATAACCTATACAACTATTTCGAAATAACCCTATAAACCTGTCTAAATGAATCAGTTAAAGATATTACATGTATACTTAAATATATAATTTTGAATGCAGAACCTGTAACTGAGCGTTTTTACCTTTCAAGAATCTGAGTGCTTCTAACACGTTTCACCGCGGCCCCTTGGTTAGCGTGCCAGTTTCACCAGTTTCACCAGTTTCACCAGTGAGAATTAACTGGTAATGTAGCATGAAGTAGAAGTGCTGTTGCTATGGTTACCTGCAGTTTAATGTACCCCGTACACTGAATAGGGACAGGGGTTCAATTGTTGACTGAAACTACTTTTAATAAGACAGCTGCAACCCAAATAGAAACAAGCATTACCTGTAGCTGTTGCACAATGTTTAAGAAGAACATTATAAGATTGTATTATTTGGGCTAAAAGGAGTAATTTAATCTTGTTCTTATACAGGTTTTGATATATCAGAAAAGATAATTAGAGAGTAATTATATGATCTTATATTAATTTATAAAAACAGGTTTAGCAGTTTGATGCTGGTCTAAATCCAAAACCATGGTACGATGGTTGACTAGTTAAAACAGAATATATTTCCAGTATCTCTGAAAGCTCTGCACATGATCTAGCAGACTGCACATGTCACGTTATAAAAGAAGTGTGGAAGCAAATATTATCACTCGAGTTTCCCTTAAAGGACAAATCGAATGCAGCACATTGGAAGCCACATATAACATAATTAAAGAATCACTTTGAAATGTGCAACAAACTACATCTAACCCTTGATTAAAACTGTGCATGACAGTCATGATTGAGGACATTTTAATCTTACTTGCACCAGCCAATAACAAAATCCAGCCACAAACTAATTTACAGAGGTGACAACAGTTACAGCCGCTGCACAGCTTACAGGAGGATTGCAAAAAAAAGAATCATCTAAATGCGACACAAGTATTTCTTTAGATACTTTTGGGTATCAGAGCCAGACAAAACTGTCCATCAGTATCTTCAAATCAGATAAAACCACCTAGTTTATAGTTGGACTACACATATTTTCTGGTAACATCACGCAACGGAAACTTTGCCTTTTGCTGCTTTTACATAGCGAGCTGCAGGCTGACCCTTCGTCAGCTGACCGGCAATGAAATAGTGAAATAGCGCCCATCAGTACTGGGTACTTACAATCCAACCAACGACCTTCATGTTGAGATGAGAGCACAATATTGCAGTGCTCTTCTGCTGCCCACACTGACGTCTCCAGGCTGCAGCACCTACGCTGTTAACGTAACATTATACTTAAAAATGCTGTTAGCCAGTATGATATAGGTATATGTATAAAGGCAGAATGTGATGTGAAACGTTAACGTATAGCCATCTTTACTACACTTAGATGTCCATGTATGCAGGCACACCCTGGAACATGTCAGTAGTGAATGAGTGAATCAATTCATGAATTATTCTGACCATCTATACAGCTTGATGTTCCACCACACAAACGCTTCAGGCTATTCACCTCCAGCCCCTGCAGCTCAAAGTGCTTCCTTTACACCAGAGGATTAACCGTCACTGTAGCGGCATAATATGTTTTAAAAGCAGCCTGGCGCTCTGACTGATCGTAGATCTGCAGCGTTTTATCAGCTGTTATCAAAGCAGCTTTAAAAATGAGCTACTTATAGTGTCTGATACTTCTAATTAAAGCAGAGCAAGGCTGTTCAGAGACGAGCCCTAGAATACAACTTTCTAATGCTGTGCTCCATTTTTTTCCTTTTTACAAATAGAGCAGAACCATCTTTGAACAACCAGAACATACTATAATTGATCTAATTGGAGCTTGGGAAGAATATATCCGTTTCAGATTTAATGGATAAAGTTTACGAGTTATTAACTTCAGGCTTCATTGCATGAGCAGACTCTGTAAAGGCAGAGGGATCTTGTAATGCTGTCACACACACTGAGGTCCGAGGTCAGCTCATCAGTCGCAAAGAGCGTGCTCCAGAGAGGCCCAATCACATTGCCAGGTCGCTTGATTTTATGCAGCTAGACACACTTACAGACACAGGAAGCCACTAACACACACAAGGTGGCTCTTGACTTTTACTGAATGGCTGTCTAACGACCTTGTGAAATCACATCAAATGGCTCTTATGCTGATTGACTATTAAAGTGCTGATTCCTTTTCTAATCAACAGCAATTTCAGAGACAAGAACTGTGCCACAGGTGTCTACTCTTTGCTTAGCCCCTGATTGCAACTTATGTGTACGGCACTGCAGTTTATTTTTTTATCTAATTATCTAATGAGTTATTGTGATCAGCTCTTCATTCTAGCACGTCGTATATGCAGTTTACACTGGCAGAGTAAACAGAGTCATTTAGTAGTTTTTGAAACAAGTTTGTTATTTCTCACAGAAGCAAACGTCTGTTGCTAGCACATTTTATTAGCTATAGCTTGCTAGCTTAAGCTGCTGCTAATGCTATCAAATGTTGTTTGTGCTAACATAATTCTAGGATGGTTTGGGCTATAAAAAAAAACATGGTATGCTTGGATAAGCAGATTTATGTTTTCAAACATATACAGTATATGTATGTATGTGTGTTTCACTTTTAAGGATTTGAAGATGAGGATGATGTCTAACTTAAGTTTTTAGTTGCTGGAGCAAAACTTCCCTAGGACGCAGCTGCTAACAATATCCCAAACTCTGACTAGGTAGTGTTTGGGCTCGGACAGTATGTAGTTAATTATGCCCAATGCCGTTGGAAATAACTCTAGGTTTAAATAACTGTAGGTAGTAAGCTAGTTAGCACGACATGCTAACTTTTGCAGAGCAGATAAACACAAAGGGTCATGTCTAGATGGTAACCCTTGATTTGCAAAACTACACACTCCCTCTCGCGCCCTCCGTTCCTCCGACGCCAACCTCCTGTCCCTGCCACGAAGGACCAAGCACCGGACCTGGGGGTGACAGAGCCTTCTCCATCGCTGCCCCCCTCCCTCTGGAACTCACTCCCCAAACACATCCGTGACTGTACCGATCTCACCATGTTCAAAACTCAAATCAAAACCCACCTCTTCAGAGCTGCTTTGAATATGTAATTACTTCTATGTATTTTAAACATTTCTAATGTTATATGTACCTGTAAAGCATCTTTGAGTTACGGTTGTTACGTGTTACGGTTGCTAGGCTTTGATTGGATAATCACTGTTCAGTGGTGATGCTATTATATTAATGATACATGACCCAACCCTGACAGAGGATAAGGCTTCAAGGACGTTGGTGACAGTGTTGTGTTTCACCACGTTATTGTTATCTATAAATCTGGCCAGGAAATACCGCAATGTGGTGGGAGTGTTTTAGTTACAGATATCTGAGAGACCTGGTCCCTACAGCAACTGTGTGTCATTTGGCTGTGTCCCTGTGCTATTACATACTGACTCATGTTAAGCTCCTCTGGATAAGTATGTCTCTAAAAGCCTCGAATGTAAACATTACATAAATAGTCCTTTGCAGTGCTGACAGTCTTTTGTGCCCTTCCTGGAGAAGGCTTTGTGGAAGACTTCCTTTAAAGCCTTAATGGACATTAATGTGTGTGTCATTGGACTGAATACCATCTAACACCTCACACCAAAAGCCTCAATGTTCACAGAAACAGGAGTGCAGACGATGCTGTATAATTTATTAAGCCCTTCAGTAAATACGACCTGAAGTAAGCAACTTTAGAGTTAGGTGCAGTCTAAGCATCTTTAGTAGTGGTAGTATCTGTATCCTTGTTTCACAAGTTTCTTTGGACAACTATATGATTTTTCTTTTAATAAAAAGAATATGGTAGACCTCCTGTTGTATGAGGAGAGCTTGTCTGTTGTTAACTTCAGGGCTAACCCTCTTCACTTTAATCAGCAGGTGGCTTGCAAGACACAGGAGCTTAGCTTGGGTCTTGAGGAGTTGTAGCGTTTATTCACTGACAAATAAACTGTACACTCGCTGCACTGCTACACACAGGTATAGCTGCTCGCTAATGGCGCAAACACTGCTTGCTAAATGCGTAATATATTGTTTTAATAAAGTTTTGCGCCAATGAAATTGGATCATTGCTCATTGAATCGATGTATTAATCCAGATCGATTGGTCGTTGCACCACTTTGGTCGAGACTGAAATATCCCAACAACTACTAAATTAGAAGTGTGGTACTTTTCATTTAGTATAAGCATCAACGTTTCACTCCGTACAATACTTTGGTTTATAAATATAAAAGTAATTGAACCACATCTTTTTTTTGCATCACATGTTTGTTGAGAATATATACATTAAAGTATTGATTTCTTTCCATGTATACTGAAGTCTATGTGGAACATCTGAAAAGCACTGAGGCTAAGAGCAGATAAACAGAAACTGGAGATGAGACGTTGCAAGGTTGGAAAAGCCTTAATTGGATTTCTTGGAAGTGGACAGAAATGTCCAGGTCAGGAGGTCAGTTCGTGTCTTACACCTCCACACTCCTTTGTAAAGCCCTCTTCAGACAAGGAATACATAACATTTCTGCCTTCATCTATCTGTTAAAGTGATGGCATTCAGACATAAGTGATTTTTACATTGAATTCTGCTTCCTATTTTATAATATCTGAGCCATAACAGGATGTTAAGTTTAATTCCTATTTGTATGTAAAACGTTCTTTTCTGGATATTCATTTATTCATCCATGCAGTTGGCATGAGTGAACAAACACTGGAAATACCTGAAGAGACTGTCGGTCAGATTATTAATGTTTGAGGTTTTTCCTTCGCACCACAAGTGGAAAAAAATAGACTTATCTAATATGTGAAGAACAATCTCCTTAATGCCTTAAAGGTGGCTCTTTTAAAGTGTTTCCTATTTTATTAAACTGATTTTGTGCATAAGAGACAATTAATTACTGTGATCTTAGAAGGTGGAACAAGACGTGCATTTCATCTCTCTCCGCTGCATCCTTTGCGTTGCAGACGAGGTCCGACTTAGTAAGATTGCCGCTGTTACTTTTAATGTAAGTGACCAGAGTGCTTTTTCAGATATGAGATTAACAGATAAACGTAGAGGGGTGTGTGTTAATAAAGTAATATGTTTTCACTCAACAAAAAGCAGACTATCCAGGCAGAGGCCATTTTCATTTTCAAGAATGAATCACCGTCTGAGACGCAAGGAACAAGACTTCCAGGTGCGTTAGATTTAAATTGGGCCGACATAACAAGAGCCTCTCGCCTCAAATATTTGCGTCACATTTTTGCGTTAGCGCCAGAAGGAGTTGTATTTCAACTTACGGTCTTGGATGGTCTCTAACACGCTCTTTATCTGGTTTGAAGCTATTAACAGGGTTGGCATGGTACTGAAGCCTGAGCTATAAAATGCTTCATTAGAGGTGAAGAAAAAAAGTTCTGTAAGTACTACTTGGTGTAAAAAAATGGCAACTAAATGAGTTTGTTTATTTTAGATTTAAAAAAACACAGTCTATTTAATATGTCAGTGAAGCATTGAAGCGTTAATCTTTGCTTCCATGAGTTCATGCTGCTCCTGCTCTTGAGGAGATATCATCACTTCTGAAGAACATCCCTGAACTTAAGAAACATTTTTACGTTTACACAGGGACCTTAAACGCCACTGATTTACAACCATGCTGCTCATCAGCTATTCTACAGTCCCTGCCATTTTCACTGCCTGCTGTCCTGAAGCTCTGTTTTCTTTATTATCAATACTGTAAATAAAACAGATCCTTTGCAGACAATGTGTCTGACAAAAAGTGGAATTGATCTCAGTGCTGATACTTCCTGCATTATTTTCTCACTCAATGAAAAGCTTTGCACAATAAAACCATCTCAGGGGAGGATTGTTCTAATAATGTATAATCTTTATTCACACAACACAAAAGTAAGTCCACTGCTTTATGACGGCAATAACAAGGTCTCGGCTGTGATATTATGTCCCCAAAACCTCATACAACATTTACGTGGATCTACAATTTGTGTCTGTATCAGTTTCTCTCCCCACTGAGGCTTCAGAGTGAAGTATCCGGAGAGGTGAGGGTGCTCCGAGGATGAAAAGAGCAGATATGCTATTGACAGTTCGTAAATATTTTATGAAGCTGTTCTGTGTCGTTTGACATTTCTCTCTGCCTCGTCATCTTTTGAGTATGTTGTACAAAAAACGATTTTAAGAGCTTTTTCCAGAATGATTTATCCATCATTTAAAAAAAAAAAAGAGGACACCTACTGCTGGCACACACAATATGATTAAGGAGCAATCATTTAATAAATTACGAGTACTTGCCTATAAAAGCGGTAGTTTTTAAGGGAAAAGTCATTTGGGTTATGTTAGTTTTGTAGCATTTCGTCTATAAAAAATGATATATATGCCTCTTTTAATTAAATCCCCCCCCATTTAGCGGTTGGCTGCACAATTTGGTTTCCGAGTTTGTGTCACCTATATAACTCTGGAACATTACAGACCAAACTTTCCCCTAATATGTAATGTTCAAGATCCATAAAGTTAATACTTTATACCACATTTGAAAAAACTGTACTTGAAACTTATTTTATTTCACTTAATCGAAGGTGAAGTCTGTAAAAGTCTAAAAATGAGTGTATTTAGTTTTAATATTCTTTGCAATAATTTCATGAATCAAAAAGTATTTAATTTTGTCATTTTAAATTCCATAATTTGTCTATCAAGCCTTTTGTTCAAATAAAAAGTAGTAGTACTATGGCTAACTAACAATTATTTCCATCATGGATTAAATTCTTTCTTTTTTACAATTAATTAATTGAATAATAATTAAAAATATCAGACATTTGCGAAAAAGGCAAAAGTTACATTTTTAAATAGCTTGTTTTGTCCTTAATCCAAAGATATTACATTTAAAATGATATAAAGCAGAGAAAGGAAACATATCTTAACATTTAAGAGGCTGAAACCAGTATTTGGCATTAGATGACTGAAAAATAGTTCTTTTTTTTATGTGTTTTTGACTTAATAATCAGTTAAACTTGTTTCATTCCTATCAAGTATCTTTTCTTCCCCAATGATCAACATGTCAATTGTTGAGAAAACAATGCACACATGGCGCAGATGGAAGAAGAACAGTAGTGTGTTTTTGCTGTGTTGTGTGTTGACAGTAGAAATGTTAGTGATTATATGATGATGGTGAAATGCTGTCAGAACAGAATCAGCAACCCGACAGCTGACCTCAGTCTTTTGGCAATATGATGACGGACACAAAAGTTCCAAGGTTGGACAGAGTGACTCTTGAGAGAGCCAAGTTTATTTCTGTGTGAGGCCAGGACGCATGTGTCACGTCACATGTGGTAGGAGATGACATCGATTAGACCTACGACTGATTCACAGAAAACATTACACAGCGGAGGGAGACTTCTTCTGCAGCGCAAAGTCGATAAAGCTCAACGTAGGAAAAGTTGGAGGTTAAACTCTAATAAAATCCATCCACCAAACAATAATTTGATCAAAAAATGCCATTTAAAGTTATATTCTGCAACAATAAAAGCTCATTTCTCCGTGTGTAAGTATGCATATAATCACACTTTGTAATTCCCTCCAGACGTTGATTTTGGGGAGAAATGCAGCTGCTCAATTCAAATAGGGTCATAAAAACTATCGCCTGTTAAGCAGCACATTAATGTGTTCACTGGGTTTGTTTGTTTTTTTGGAGGAGGAGGAGGAAAGAAAAAATATTATCCTAGTGTTTTTCAGACGGCTGAGCAGTTTATGATTTAAGTCTTGTAATTGCTGATGTTAAGTGACACCCCGTTGCCTTCAACATGGGGGTTAAGGCTTTGCAACACGCAACACTACCTCCGAGGCAATTAGGAGGACACACTTCCCTGAGTGAGGGGAAGCACGCGGAGAGCCGCTCGTCAGGGGACTTTCTAACAGAGAGCTGATGTTGTGTCTGATTATTTATTTTTCTTAAGGCTGTGTCAGCACCAGCATGTCACCATCACATATAAGGGGGGGGGGGGGGCTGTCTTTTCAAGCCTCCCCCTAGTGGAGGCCCACTTTTCAAACTTATACTTGAAGAACAACAATCAAACCTGTAACTCATAAGCAAGAGTAAGAGCTCATATGGGTAATTAAATGACCACATTCACTTTTCTTCTTCCCTTCTGACCTTTTGAATTCAACAAAAGCAAAAGCAAAAACTGCACCCTCATGTCCAAAAGGGACATCTGATGATTGGTCGAGTCATTAGAAAAGCAGCAAATGCAAGTTTCTATTAGCAGCATCCATCTAAAGAGCGGAGGACATGGAATTACTTGCAGGGATTTGCCCAATTCCCTATGCTTCCTCTGACCTCCATCTAGTGCGCTTAAGCAGAGCCCCTGAGAAAAGCTGGACAGCCACATTCACTCACTTTATTACCATGGGACAACACAGCATCAGCTGCAGGACACTAATTCATAGCTGGGCTACATTTTGAATATGCATCCTACAATAAGAGGTAGCAGCTCCATAAGGCCTGTGCTGCAGAAGGGAGAGGGATCTTAAGAGGTAGCAGCTCCATAAGGCCTGTGTTGTAGAAGGGAGAGGGATCTTAAGAGGTAGCAGCTCCATAAGGCCTGTGTTGTAGAAGGAAGAGGGATCTTAAGAGGTAGCAGCTCCATAAGGCCGGTGCTGTAGAAGGGAGAGGGATCTTAAGATGGTAGCAGCTCCATAAGGCCGGTGCTACAGAAGGGAGAGGGATCTTAAGAGGTAACAGCTCCATAAGGCCGGTGCTGGCAGAAGGGAGAGGGATCTTAAGAGGTAGCAGCTCCATAAGGCCTGAGCTACAGAAGGGAGAGGGATCTTAAGAGGTAGCAGCTCCATAAGGCCTGAGCTACAGAAGGGAGAGGGATCTTAAGAGGTAGCAGCTCCATAAGGCCTGAGCTACAGAAGGGAGAGGGGTCTTAAGAGGTAGCAGCTCCATAAGGCCTGAGCTACAGAAGGGAGAGGGATCTTAAGAGGTAGCAGCTCCATAAGGCCTGAGCTACAGAAGGGAGAGGGATCTTAAGAAGTAGCAGCTCCATAAGGCCGGTGCTGCAGAAGGGAGAGGGATCTTAAGAGGTAGCAGCTCCATAAGGCCTGAGCTACAGAAGGGAGAGGGATCTTAAGAAGTAGCAGCTCCATAAGGCCTGAGCTACAGAAGGGAGAGGGATCTTAAGAGGTAGCAGCTCCATAAGGCCGGTGCTACAGAAGGGAGAGGGATCTTAAGAGGTAGCAGCTCCATAAGGCCTGTGCTGCAGAAGGGAGAGGGATCTTAAGAGGTAGCAGCTCCATAAGGCCTGTGCTGCAGAAGGGAGAGGGATCTTAAGAGGTAGCAGCTCCATAAGGCCTGAGCTACAGAAGGGAGAGGGATCTTAAGAGGTAGCAGCTCCATAAGGCCTGAGCTACAGAAGGAAGAGGGATCTTAAGAGGAAAGAGTGGGAGAAAGAAAACCGGACAAGTCATTTCCTTGCACTTGGACCATATAATACAAAGCTAAGCTGAAATCTCTTTTTTCTTTTGTAGATTGAAAGTCACATCTGTATGAAATACCCTGCAGGTTTAATGGTGGACTGTGTAAGCTGATCCTCTACATTTATGGAGCCTCCTAAAAAGATTCAAAGAAATCTCCCGGAGCTTGGCATAAAGGAAGAAAAGGCCACGCGAGACAGAATAACTTCTATCATCTGAATCTATGAGAGGCGGGACAGACATTGAACAGAAACAGAACTGGAGAAGATCATTTTCATGTGTAAGGAGGTAAAGGTATGATACACAGCCTCTTGTATTATTAATGAGCCTAGCTGCGTGGAAGACAATTCAACTCGAGTCATGAATACAAACCCTGCAGCACAGACACAGAAAGGGTCACACACCTGCAGCTGAAACTCTAACCTTTCTCCAGCCACTGCACAAGAAGTGACTCATCTATTTACAGTGAGTGTACTTTGTGTCTGATGTACATTCATCAGAGGCGTTTTCATGTGACTAAGTGCCGCCAGCCAGCAATCCACACAGCTTCCCTTCTTTGCATTCATTTAACATGACCTCGTTTTCCGAGAACATTTCAAGCCACTCAATATTTCATAAGAGTTGTTAAGAGAAATGTGTAATATTTACTATCTGGCGCTGTAGGGGAACGTTCCATATAAAAACAGCAATCCTGGCAAGAGTTTCATCATAGCTCTTCTCTGTGACAAGTGCAATCATCTTTTACGGTTTTATGATGCATTCATGTTTATTTTCACATTTGTAATTTTTGGTTCACATGCAATATGATTTCATGAAAACGGATTTCAGCCAGCTTTTCACTTGCTCAGTGTTTGTTTTTGCACTGAATGTTGCTCACAAAGAGAGAACGGCACAAAAGAAGCCTGTGACTGATTGTGCTGACCAGCTATGAGTTGTTAGTTATTTCCTCCAAACACTTACTATGTCCACATCGCTGCTGTGCATACTTCCTCCTGGCTAATCATCATACAGCCCGATCCCCACACAACCTGCCTCAGGCCTCCCTCTTGCCTCACGCTCCCTTTGACAGAAACAGGCCCTAATCAGAGCTCCTGCTGCATGTGGCCATGTGTGCCAGAGCAACGCTCCCCAGCCGAGACAGCACAAAATACCCACAGAGATAATCCACGGGAGCACCTATTGTGTGTCCGGTCAGCAGCCGAACGTGCAGCGGCAAGATGATATGGCCATATGCTCATACGCTTCACTTCCCCGCTCTGTGGTGTGAACTGTCCGTTTGCCCGAGGTGTGTGCGTGTCTGTCCGCATACTTCAGGACATTTTGACACTTTATCAACATAATTGAGGAAGTTGTCAGGTTAGCCTCTGAATCACCTCTCAGTGATGTGTGTGACCCGATTGATCCAACACTTCATGTGCATATTGACTCAAGTATGCACTGTACTCAGGGGAGACACTTAAGCTTTCTGGCTGCCATGTAACATCAGGAATCGGCAGAGCAGAGAGGAAAGGCAGAGTATCACAGTTACAGCCCGTCCTATACACACAAGCTGTGCTGAGCAAGGGCAAGTCACCAATACTGTTACAATGTTACAAAAGCAACAGTTACCACTAGTTTACTGTTCAGTGACATAAAGACAGGCTTTTAGAAAACGTCACTGTAGTTTTAACAATCATTTCGACAGTTTTAATATAATTCTGATCTACGATAAATACTGAAAGTGTTGATGAACACAGCTGGGTGGTGGCCATAAAGTGCCACAAATCCACATAGTGACCTGCAGCAAGCCGATCTGCTCTTTGTTGGCACACTTAACCAGCACCTGTCCTGTGCACACATTTTCTAAGGGCAAATGCAAAGGAGCATCACATTATGATGATTTTTGTTTATCAATTAATCTACCCCCCCCCCCCCAATTAATTCATATAAATGGTCAGAAAATACTTAAAAATGCAGATCACAGCTTTCCGTAGACCAAAGTGATGTCTGAACAGAGATAGAGTTAAACAGAAAAGCAGCTAATTGTCCCATTTGAAGCTGGATGCAGCATGTTTACATGATAAATGACTTGAATTAATCACATTTCTGGAATAGATTAACTGATTGTGTAGATTAGGTTTTTAAATTAAAATTAAAACTAAAACTTCCTCTCTGTCATTGCGTTGATGGTACTGTTCCTACTCATAGTATTCTGTTTATTTTCTGTTTCATTTTGCTTCTTTTGACCAAATAAAAGGCAGTAACAGATGATGCATGTGTCTGTCGTATACGAAGCCACGCAGTTTTCTCTTCAGTGTATCAGTTCAGTTATGCGCTTGACACGATGGTGATTCTGTTTGTCTGTTTGTACAGTGTGTTTCCTAAATGAAGTTGCATCACATTCGTTGTCGGTGGAACAACCTCTGGACAGCCGGTGTTTTGAAAAAGGAGATTACATTAACTGTCACAAGGATGCTAATAATAAAGAGACAGGAACAAGGAGTGAGGTTGTGTTTGCAAGAGAGAGGGGGGGGGGAGGGGAGGGGGGAGAGCGAGAGAACGAAGTAAAGAGACAGAGAGAGAGGTAGAGAGAAAGAAGTAGAGAGAGAGAGAGGTAGAGAGAGGAGAAGAGAGAGATACGAGGTAGAGAGAGGAGAGAGAGAGCTACATATATAGAGAGAGACATGAGGATGAGAGAGAGAGAGGAGTTAGAGAGAGAGGAGAGAGAGAGAGAGATAATATATATTATATATATAGAGAGAGAGAGAGCAGAGAGAGAGAGATAGGTAGAGAGAGAGGACATAGGAGAGAGGAAGAGAGAGAGCCGCGATCCCGCGAGATGCGCGGCTCGCGCTATCCTCTCTCCCGCGCGCGAGCTCGCCTCGCGCGCGAGAGCGCGCGAGCGGCGAAGTAGCGGAGAGGAGCCCGAGAGCGGAGATAGCGAGAGCGAGAAGAGAGAGCGAGAGCGATAGAGAGACGAGAGAATAGAGAGAGAGAGAGAAGAGAGACAGAGACAAGACAGAGACAGAGAGCGGTAGAGAGAAAGCAAGTAGATCTATCGAGAGAGAGAGCTAGATAGCGAGAGATAGATATAGAGATACTATATTAGAGCTATAGGGAGCTAGCGAGAGAGAGAGTTAGAAGAGAGCGATTTCGGAGCAGAGGATTCGATAGTTCGCTATCTAGTTTAGAGTCGATCGAGAGATCTTATCTCGCTATCTCTATGAGATCTCCACCTATATATATCTAGAGATAGATAGAGAGAGATATAATCGGTAGAGAGAGAGACATAGTTAGAGAGCGGAGAGACAATAATGGAGAGAGAGAGAGATATTTAGCTATAGAGAGAGAGAGAGCGATAGAGAGTGAGAGAGAGACAGAGAGAGAGGAGAGAGAGAGATAGACATATATATATATATATATATATATATATATATATGTCTATCTCTCTCTCTCCTCTCTCTCTCTCTCTCTCTATATATATATATAGAGAGAGAGAGAGACAGAGACAGAGAGAGACAGAGAGAGAGGAGAGAGAGAGATAGACATATATATATATATATAGAGAGAGAGAGAGAGAGAGGTAGAGAGAGAGAGAGAGAGAGAGGTAGAGAGAGAGAGAGAGAGAGGAGAGAGAGAGAGAGAGAGAGAGAGAGAGAGAGATTGAGAGACAGAGACACAGAGAGAGAGAGAGAGAGAGAGAGAGAGAGAGAGAGAGAGACAGAGAGATTGAGAGACAGAGGTTTTTAAAAGGCATTAAAATGAGATTTCACTTATGAGGGAAGTTGAGCTGAGAACTAACAGGAAGTCTTTTCCCTCAAGAGGAAATCAAGTCTTGTTACTGTAAAAGCAACTGACCTTGTGGCTTGTCTGGGAGGAATGCATGCAGAGGAGACAGACAGGGAGATAAACAGGAGCTCATGTACAGAGGATCTCCCTCCACTGCATACACACAAGCTCGCTCTCCCTCCCTCTCTCACTAACTCTCTCACTCGCCCACTTACTCAGTATCGTTTCATCTGTCTCTCTCTGCCTCTCTCTCTCTCTCTCTCTCACACTCTCAGTCGCTGTTCTCTGACGGATGGGGATACACTGCCAAGGAGGACTTAGGGGCGAGAGGAGAAGTGTTTCTTTTCTTCTCTGGTGTGTTTTCTTTCTCTTCCGCCTGGCTTCCCTCATGAGCCGTTAATTCCAGCCCCGGTACCGAGGATGAGGAGGATCTATTTGTGAGGAAGGCGCAACAAAGGAAGAGGAAGCAACAGGGTGGGAAATTCTGCCAGCGGGAGTGAGCGAGAAGACCTTTTCCTTTTCTACAGGCTCGAGCAAAGGTTAGTGAGGAAAACGTGCTTATCGTTAGAACAAACACTGCCTGCTGTTATTGTTTTATTCTCTGTATTTATCTCTAACAGGACATTTCCTATTCAAAGCTTTTCATATTCATGTGCTTTCCATCCCTTAGTAGTCTATTAAGGATTCAATTAAATGTCCTCACAGAGCAGTTTTCTTAAGTGCGAACAGTTCTGAAAATGAAAAGTCCCTTTAGTTACATTTCTTTTTCCTGCAGTCCCCACGTCGGTTACTGAAGTTTCTCTCTAGGTCAACACGACTGTATAATTCCCCAAAGGTATCCTGTACAGTTCTCAGGTAGCAGCGAGCGAGCTGCAGGAAAACGCGAGGACAGCTCGATCTCCTCAGCCTTCACTTTACACTGGAGGCAATTAAGCGGGACTGGCAGCCGACGCTGCCGGTGACTTGGAAACAGGCGTGTTGGAGACGCATAGTGACACATGATAGGATTCAGGAGGAGAGAGGAGCAAGGAGATTCCCATTGTTCATTCACACAAAAGCCTGCTCCTCTGTGAAAAATCCTGCTTTCGCCTGCGTGTCCGTGTGAAAACTGGCCCAGGGGCCGCAGTTGTGAGCTTTTATGATTTTGCATGACAGTGAACATTATTCTGAGTGTGTGTACTGCAAGCACATGTGCACAGAAAGTGTGTGAGTGTGTGTGTGTGCGCTCACGCATGCACATGGATAAAATGTCTCTTGGGTGTGCATTGGAGTGGAGTGATGTCTCTTAGGTGAGCCCTCACGTTTAATTAACACAAGTGGAAGAAATGTTTTAAACTAGCCAGACAAAGAGAGAATAGGAGAACATTTTTATTAAAAAAGAAAACATTATGGCTCATATTGTGATTCTATATTGTGATTCCTGGATGAACCATTGTGTACTATCTGTAATGAATGGATGAACAGTTGTGTATGCGATGAATGAGCTCCCTGAGGACTCTGCCTTTGTTCAGGCGGTATTTATTTACAATATGCGATTGAAACAATTCTCCTTGAAGCCAATGAAGACCCACCCTGCTCACCATTTGTCACAAAGCCTTGTCGCAGGTTTGGGTGGAGGGCAGTTTGATTAAATGTGTATTAAAAGGGGAAAAAAAAGAGTATTGTGCTCTCAGTATAAACACAGGTGGAGACACGTAGGGCTATTATTCTGAACCGTGTGTGTTTTGACACAAAAGGAGAGATATTACAAAAGCCTAAGCCTTGCTGTCAATTAATTTCAGTGGCAGGAAAGTGTTGGTCTACATTCAGCAGGCTGTGTTTATACCAAAACATCTAAAGTGAAGAATTAGCTTTTTTTTTTATCACTAACATTAAGCAGCAGATTCGTGTGGTCACCGTCCCCACTTTTTGTTTAGTCAGTCACCTCCATAGCACTAACCAAACATAAGCGAGGTCAGGACAGCTGGGCCTGGCCATCAGTCATCAGCAGAGGGTTGTTTCCTGTGTCACCTTGTCTCTCACACACACACACACACACACACACACACACACACACACACACACACACACACACACACACACACACACACACACACACACACACACAACACACACACACGGAAAACTGCCACACAGGGCAAGTTATAGTGAGTCCATCAGACTTTCCATATTAGGAGGAGTCTTTGACATTGAGAGGGTGTTAATGTCTGCTTGGTGCACACATTAACTCGCACGTAAAGTATACACACTCACATTTCTCCGCCGGGCATATTTATGCACCAATAACACACACACACACACACACACACTCACACCAGGGGAGGCGGAGCAGGGAGAGGCGTCGTGACCGGTGGCTTGGCAGAAGCCCTCAAGGTGAAAATTTGGAGTGAGGAGCATTTCAAATTTAGAACAGATGATCAAACTGGTGGAACTGCAGAGTAGCTGGCGGCACCAGATGCAGCCAATCTTTTGGCAGAGGAAGAGTTTTCGGTGCCTAAATCTCAGACATAAAAGTCGGAGGCAAGGAGCTGAAATTAATACAACCGCGCTATCGTCATCTCACGGATGGTGGTTCCTATCACCGTTCAGATGAGGCAAAAATGAAAGAAACACCCTCTTGGATTTACAGAGCAGCATTCTCTGTCACTGCGCACACATCACAACCCATCTAACCATCTCTCTAGAAGTATCAGAGTGAAGGCAGAGCAAGCTATTTGGGAGCGAGCACAAACTGAAACTGTATTTTGGAGTCTATTTTTTGGTCATGGTGAGATGGAAGTGTGTCCCCAGTTTATCACATACAAACAGAAGACAATTTCTTGGCTGGAAATTAAACATGTTCTCAGCCAAGTAACTATATATTCCCAAATGTCTCCAATGTTAAAGAGTAATATACTAAAAGATGTGTTACCTACCACCCTACTAAATCTGCATATGAGTCATAAGACACTACTGGAAATGATCTACCAGCTTCTTTTATCGTCTATGTACAGCTACACACTAGTTTCACTTACAATCTATTATTATTAACTCCTAATAAGTCTTATATAAACATTTTCTTTGTGCCTTCCACCCACTTCAATCTCAAATAGATACACATTTTCTGAATTTGCAAAGTAAAATAAAAACAAGAAATCTGCACTCTAAGAAGAGAACAACACAGAGGGGCAGAAAGTTAGTGCGTGTCACCTTTGCTATGCCTCCTAATGGATACAAGGGGCAGACGAATTAATGAATGAACAACGAAGTCTGTTCACACTCGATTAGTTTTACTCAGTTTGGTTGTTTTTCTGCTAACAATACAGTTCAAACTTCACCATATACAAATGTATATCGGTTTACACATCAAGGTTTTCATCACTGGATCCTCTCATCCCCCACTCACCAAAAATCATATTGAACACTTTCCAACCGTGAGTATAACTTATTTATAACACCAAAAGCATCAGTGGCAGCCAAATAATAACATCTCTAACCCAAAATAAACACAGCATGTAGTCACTCAGTGTGCACAGAAGTGTCTTGTTTTCCGATCTGCGGTGCAGAAAACTCTGCATTAATTTGGTTTATCTAGTCTGTCACCGTGACATCTCTCTCCCCAGGGTTCACACCGCGTTTCCCTGCCTTGGGCTTGGCTCTGCATGAGTGTGTGGGTGGTTGTACAGTAAGTGTGTCTTTTTATATCTGTTCTTTAATTTGTGTTGATCTCTGTTTGTGTGCTTGTTAGAAAGAAAGACTTAGAAAGAGAGCAAGAATGTGTGTACAGTATGCATGTGCAGGTGTTTACAGCTGTGTGCGGGTTAGAAGAATATAAGTGTGTGTGTGTGTGTGTGTGTGTGTGTATATGTGTGAGAGAGAGGTTGACAGAAGCAGATGAAACGTTAACGCTGCTTTCGACTCCGGCTTCTCCTCCGTATCAGATTCCACCAGACAGATGATAATCTAGCAGCCACACACACACACACAAACACACACACACACACACACACACACACACACACACACACACACACGCACACGCACACGCACACAGTCCCTACTTGCTCTCTCTCCATGAGGCCCCCGTGTACTCTTCAAGGCTGTAACCATTAGACGCCAGAGGCAGAGAGCCAACTAGCACTTTGTGTCAATATGCTGTCAATGTTAAAATCAGTAGCCCGCTCCACGTGCATGTATACGTCCTGACCTCTTTGGGCGTACTGCAACACTTCTGCAACAGCCACACAACTCGAACATCTCTGCTTGTTTGCAGCTGATAAAACAGCCCTTTAAATGTTTTCACAAAATCTAAACGTCAATATGTCCTCCTTCGTGGCTGTGTTGTTGTTTTTAGAGGGGGGAGGTTATTGTCGTCAGGAAGGCATTGTGTGTGTGTGTGTGTGTGTGTGTGTGTGTGTGTGTGTGTGTGTGTGTGTATGCGTGTGTGTGTGCGTGTGTGTGTGCGTGTGGTCAACACAAGATCGATTCAGAGTCCCTTGAGACGTTTGTAGCAGAAAATGTTCAATCACACATGGATGATTATTCACGAGAGGAACATTTTGTAATTGGGGAAATCAGGTTGGATCTATTATGCAAATGAGTATTTATGTATTTGTATTAGTATTTATACTCGTTCTTGTTCGTTCCCATGCATACATAATAAGCTCCATCTGTACATCATTAAGAACCCTTATTGAGGGAGGAAGGTCAGGAGTCTTTACTCATGAGTGATTGTGAAAGAGAAAACACTGAGAAGAACCCGACTATTGACATATTGACATTTAAATCTTTATGCATGACTCCACTCTGTCAATTTTCATTGTTTGGTGTCTGTGACCAGAGCAGCGATTCAATGTGGCCTCCTCTCCGACTTGTGTTTAACCTCCAGTTGATGAGAGTTACATGTGACTCGTGATAATGAGCGGACAACATCATCTCTTTTTTCTGGTACTGTTACAGTGTAAGTAGTAAAACCACAATGTTAATATACTCACAGACAAAACTTTAGACCATTATCAAGATGTACCAAAAGTGTCAAAACTAAACATACTCTCCTTTCAAGTGTGAACATGTTACATATGATTATTAATTCTGGTGCATTAACATAAGTAAGTAGCTAGTTTAAAAGTGTAGCATCTTGAGGTGGAGCCAACTTAACAACTGGTCTCATGTATTGTAATGTGCAATATCTCACAACCTGATGTTTTGTTTGTAAAATCTGATAGCTACAGTACTGTGTGGGCTGTATGTGCAGCTCCAAACGTCCATATAAAGGCGATTGTCTGGCTGACCTTCTTCACTGAGGTGTTGCAGGGAGAGAGCAGATGCGAGTGACAGCAGAAACTCACGGGGAGGGAGCGAAGGGTTAAACGTCGGTTGGTGTCAGACAATGGCTGTTGATTACAGAGCCAGAGGTGCAGCAGAGCCTCTGTCACTTTGGCTCATCCGTGCAACATAGAGGAAAAGCTTTTATCAGCAGATAAAAGAAGCACGTGTCAAGGTAGGTCTACATCTACAGCGTCAACAAGAAATGGCAAGTGAGAGGAATGAAGGAACAGCTGTGCATGCAACCTCTGGATGAGCAATAAAGATGCTTACTTCATTCTTGTTTTAGATTACATTTGTGCATACAAATGTAATCTAAAACAAGAATAGAATAATATGGGTAGTTTTTCCTGGATAGATCAACGATGAAGTTTATTCTTGATCTTAAAGAAAAGTTTATATATAACAAAATAACCACATCGTCTAGTATTCGCACTTTTGTTTCCTCTCCTGAGGGATATATCTGTCTCTGCTCAGCAGGTATTTTCACTGAAAACGGCCGCCTGCTGAGGTAAGAAAACGATGAAAGTGAACTTAAACAGCTAAACAATGAGCAGAAACTTGTTACGAAGCTCCGTACAGTGATACATCTCTGCAGGTTCATCACTATCACTAAACTCATTGTTATTATATAATGTGG
The DNA here is from genome assembly GCF_900634415.1 of Cottoperca gobio. Lineage (NCBI taxonomy): Eukaryota > Metazoa > Chordata > Actinopteri > Perciformes > Bovichtidae > Cottoperca > Cottoperca gobio. Next base: position 21,156,683 of record NC_041360.1, read on the forward strand.
AAGTCAATTTCTGACACCTAAGCCTACTCCATTTGCTGTTGACCCTTGTACTTTTAGGCATATTCGCATTATGTTCTCACTGATTTGACTTTAGATATAAAGGAGAAACAACAAACTTTTACAGCTTTAAAGTGCACATAAAACTTCTGTTCATTCAACATTACTTCTACCAAAAAAACAACACGTCTTCCTTTGAAAGGGTCTAATAAACTACCGTAGTATAAATACAGATTGGGCCTCTGAGTCAGTAGTTGTCGTGAACAAATCTCTGGGGTTTGTCGTCCTCGCTCCAAACAATGCGTTATTTCAGTTTGTTTTCTTTCCACTGCCGGTGGTCCTCGTCATTAAAACAGAAGACACAGCGATGCTGCTGTTGGTACGAGGCAGGAAATGTATTAACGTGGATAAAAGCTTTGTGTGTGTGTGTGTGTGTGTGTGTGTGTGTGTGTGTGTGTGTGTGCGCCGGTGACAGATAGGGCTTTTTTCTCTTCAGTCAGCTAGCACTGAGCCTTCAGCTTCACACACTGTCACACATCAGAAAATCCTCATTACATGGGGTGTAAACTCAACTGTTGTGTATTTGTCTATATTGTAGCGTCGATGTATGTGCTCACCACGCTGTGTTACTCACTATAATCCATGAGTCATTATGGGCTCATATTTTTTTGATTCACTATGTAATATAATGTCTCGCAGTAATCCTTCTCACCAATAATGACTTATAATTTAAATAGACGCAATAATCACATCCACGTATTATCAGTGCAACACCAGCAGGTAACTCTGCTATTGTTAATAAGAAAAAATCCACATTCACAGAAATCAGCTCAATTGAGCCTTTTTAGTGGAGACTTCAGAGCATTTAGCACACGTTTATAATATTAGAGCTTAGAGTTGAACTCACTGGCATTCAGGGAGCATTCGAGGACATTGTAGGAAACGATTATTCACCGGAGATCCGCCAAACTTATGAGTGGAGTTCACTCTCCGTGGGTCAAAATCAGGACAGCCTCATTAATGAGGTGCAATCCCACTACGAGGGCCAGTCAACCAACACTTTCAGTAATGATTGCTGGAAGGGCTCCTTGCATTTTAAGGTTTTTCTAACAGGCCACATAAACACGCTGCCAAAATACCATTAGGGTTTGGATGTGGAGCAGCGTGGAGCGTTATATGCGTTCACAGCTGAGGTATTCTTGGTAGTACAGTGTGACCGCTGACCTCGCTGACCTCTGGGACCTCGAGGTGTTCGAGCGCCCTCCAGATCTCCACAGTGTATCTGTCACGGCTATTTCTAGGCTTTCACTTGCATGGGGTCTAGTCTCGGGTGTTAAACCTCTTAAGACAGACTTTAGTTTAGGAGGGTTATCTGAGGGTGAACTCACACCCTACTCTGTGTGCAGGGAGGTATTGGATCTGAAACACTCGTAAAAGTCACTGTGAATATTATTTGAAGTGATATTTTCATTGACATTGGCGACATGATAGACTTAAAGGAACACGGTCTTCTGATGACACATGTAGTAATAGGTTACATGTTATAGGTGCATAGATATATGATCGTATTGTAGTCTTAAGGTAAATGCCGGTTTCTCTATACAGTTGCAGTGTCAGTCTTTTTGTCCTTTGTTGGAGAGTTTGCCTGCAGCCATTCCTCTGTGTATTGTCTTATACTTTAGTAATCCCTCAAGGGGAAATTCAGTTTTCAGTTTTAACAGAGATATTCCTGCTGTGCCATACCGTTATCCAGGATTGTTCCAAATTAAAAAATCGCAGAAGAGTTTAGCAATCTCTTGCCAATATTAAGAAAAAGTCTAAAAACCCCTTTTGTATACATTTCAATCACAAAGAGTAGAATCTTTTAGGATTCTGTGGGTGCAAAAGTGTGTAAGCTACACCAAACTAAACACAAACTAAACCTATTTCAGGCTTGTTCATTGTTGGTTTATTAGTATTAAATACCGTGAGATAGCTGTTGGATCAGAACATTATATTTTCTGGTGTAGAGTTGCTTCACAAGCATGGTGGTCTGTAGAAACCTTCAATATTAATGCACGCCACAGGGGAGACAACACAGATTCTCAAACTGCTGTGTTTTAGCTGCAGTTTTGTCATGCATTACAGTCCCATGTCATGATTTCTCTCTTTCTTCACTTGTGATTTTCCCCACAAGGCTATTTGTCTGCTATTTCAAACCCAGGGTCAGGCGGATGATGACGGGGAACGTTTTCAAGAGAAACCAACTGAGCCCAGAGTGGGGTGTTAAAGCAAATCCAAACAAACAATGCTGGCTTGTGTCTGGGAGATACTGTCCTGTCTGTCTGCATCACAGACACCAAACAGTCGACGGGATATGTCTCACAAACCCCAGAGCCAAAACACGTCCAGTTATTCTGTATGAGTCACAGTCCCACTACCAAAGAAAACTGAATTTGAGGGCCAAAGCACTGATGCGTTGACAGATGAGGTCTTTGTGTAGCCTGCAGGCAGCTCAAACCTTCATGGACCTGTGAGTGTTGGGAGCTGCTGTGGAACAATTCCTGGAAGGCTTTCTTGGGCCTTGAAAGTGACTTAACTGCGACAGCTAGTGTATCTCTGTGACATTTAGCAGTCAAACTCAACAACGCCCAATCCTAGTAGACTAGTAGAGATGCTGCTCAAAGCTCGGCTTGCAACTAAAGCTTTTTTTTCCACAATCAGTTCATCCAAATGCTACTTTTTTTAATTAATCGATTATCGCCAGCTGCAGTGTATGAGCAAAACAGGCAACCGAGTCCCCGGTTCACACTTCCGGGAGAGTTTGCAACCACATGCAGCCACATTCTAAGTAAGTCTTCGATCGCATCAATTCGTTTAGCTGCGAGGTTGTCAGCTGTGTGTCTGCTGGCATAACGTTGCTCTGTGTGGGTTGTCATGTGTCTGACTGTAAGTATGAAGTTAGCAGTACAATTCTAGCTGTGAACGTAGCAGTGAACAGTTTATTTGTCGTCGAAACAATACTACAACTCATCAAGACCCGAGCAAATTGAACGGGGTCAGCCCCGATGTTAGCAAGAACTCGGGATCAGGCTCACTTAAGGTGGACTGAGATTTAAGGTGGACTGAGATTTAAGGTGGACCAGCTATTCTCACTTTTAGTGACAAGCCGCTCCTCTGAGTAAACGGTTTATTATTAATATCCCTATTTGAAGTAGTATATATTATATTATCATTATTATATATTAGTTATGATTTTCTCTATTCTGTTTTATTTGAACATTTCTGAGGTGGCTAAGGAGGCCAAACTATAAAGTAGGGTACAGTTTGTTAAATCTTTTTTTTTTCTCTGGAACTTCATGTGCTGAGAAAAACCAATGGACATTGTGATGACATTGTTTCGTTGACTAAAGATATTCAATTTACAACAATATTAAACCATGAAAAGCATCAAATCTTGACATTTGAAAAGAGAAATTGTCGACAACTAATTCAACTAATAGTGTCGGTGCTAGTAAAAGACACAGAAACTAAAGTACTCCAGCTTCTTTTCCTGTTGTCTAACAGCCACTAACAACCTTAAATATTTAGTCTCACATGCAGTAATAAGTGAGCTGGATTAATTCATACTGCATCACATGGAAACAAGACCTTTGTAGATCTGCTTTTTATTAAATGGGGCTCCAAAAAGTTTCATTCCCCAGCTGACTTTGAGACCTGGATTGTATAATGAATTCAACTTATTAGACTCCAGTAGATGTCTCATTAGCGGTCTTTCCTTCACTGCATGCATATATTTACTGACAAGCAAAAAATACTGATTTCACCCTGTTCAATTCTGATTCTGCCAAGAATAAACTCTCTGCTATCAGCTGCTGGATGACACTAATCACTGGGGTGTTCTGGCGTCTTATAATTACTCTTTTCAATCTTTCTTTTCCTATCACCATTTCCCATCCAAAGTTTTTATGTTTTATTGCTTATTTAAGCTGAAATGAGGCTGGAGCAGTGAAGCCGGTGGAGGTTTATTTCCAGATGCTGATATTGACCACTGCAGAAATATTCAACTTAAAGGCTTTACTAAGGTACATTGTCCCAAACAATGTGATGCTGTTTTCCCATTACTACCAGGTATTACAGAAGCTGCATATACAAAATTAATCCATCAGAGTTATTATTCTGGTTAAATCTGGGGAGATTCTCACACAAATACCTTTTATTATTTTCCATTCTGCCTTTATGATCCAAATTGATGATGAAGTAAGAATGGTTTCCATCAACATGACAGCTCTCAGCAGGTAGAAACACAGCAAGCCTGCAGCAGATGTAACTTTGATTGCAGCTCTTCTCTTGTCTTGTGTTAAGCTAACAAACCATTACCAAGTCAAAAACAGAAACAGACCACCCATGTGCTGCACAATGGCCGAGCCTATTATGTTGCCAAACTCTCCACAACAGGCTGTATGGCAACCGTGTGTGTTATTCTCCTTTGTACACTTCCCTTTGGGTGTTCATTACTCGACGTAACATCTTCTGTGACGTAAACGTCTCCCAAGCAACATCAAGCAACCAGACCAAAACACGTTGATGCCTCTGGGCTTTATTTAGAATATTTGATCTGGGATATTTATTCAGGTGACTGATTATATAAACCGAAGAAGAACCTCTGTTCATCAGTCAAATTTATGTGTTGCTCTGCAGCTCTGAGCTATCAGCGATACAGCGCAAATGCATAAGCTGTTATTCCCCTGACAGGGCTTCATCAGGTTGTAATGGAAAGATACCTGGGCCGTGCCGGTTTGTAGCAAATAGTAGAACAATTAATAAATACTGGAGACATTTGGCAGTGGTATTATGGGTAGTTGTGTAAACCTGAATGATGAATTGTCATTTAAATATACACCATAAAATCTATTCAAGTTAACGAAGAAAGTAAGACCTACGAATCAACTTTGTCTGTTTTGTTATAAAATCAGAGTAATTGGGAGCTTTTATTAAAGCTCTAAGGGAAATAAAACTAAATGTAATGTTCATGGGATTGCATTTCCTTCTTACAGACTGTCCTAAATTAAATACAACAAATGTAATTTAAATCAACATCATGCAGCTTGAGGTTATTATAGCTGGCACAGAAGGCCAATAACGGCATGTTCTTTACAAGAAGGAATAAACTGTGAACAGTGAACGAATAACAGTAAATAATCTGAACAGGAAAGGTCTTAATAGTTATATATTTTAATTCCAAACAGTTCAGCATTGCTTTTATTTCGCGATGAAAGCCATTGGCGGTGTCCCCTCTGACGACGTGGCCCGTGTTTACAGCCATGCCAAACTGTTTAACGTGACTTGGGCTCTGGCTGCCTCTCTTAACTCTTGACAATTGTTCTGCACACGATTCAGCTGTATGCCAACGATGATCATAAGCTCATAACTCAAAATCTCCCAACACGGGCTCATATCCTAATGGAGCACTATGGGGCTTCTGAGTGAAGCTCTAATTTCATCAAAAGTGAATGAAACCCAATTTATTATGATGACAGTCAAAGGGAGCATCAATTAGGCACAGAGCAGAAAACTGATCGGCACTTGGATGCGAGCCCATCAGCAAACCCAGATATGAGATGCAACCAGTCACTTAGCTAACGCGCACTCACTCCCCGAGTGAAGTGGGAGTCTCATCTCTAAACTGCACTTCAGTCCCGATGCTCACAAACCCGTGTGTTTTAGGGTGATTTATAATGCACATTAACACGGATTAACACGCGGCGTAGCAACACAGAGAGTATTTGTGCGCTCTGAGGAAAACACAAACTTAATAATGAGGCAGAGCGGCTGCATAAATATCCAACTGCTATCATCCTCAGGAGAAAAACAAGGTTCTGGGAATACTCGAAATGACAGGCTTAAATGTTTCACCTTAAAAATAAAGTTAAGCTGTAACGAGAGCGAGAGAGAGAGAGAGAATTGTAACGTTGAGATCGTGCCTTTACAAACTTGAAAGCGCCTCAGATAAAAGACACAGCAGGCCAAAATGAATAAATAATACTTTTTTTTTTAGAAAGCATAATAACGTGTCACCGACTTTAAAGTTAATGTGTGAACAAAGATCAGACTTGGACAAGAATCATGAGATGACGAGGCGCAGCGTATCACTGTGTGTAATCTTCAAATAGCCCAAAATCTTCCACTGCACTCTCCCTCATCAAACCTCTGACAGATTTGGGTCTCAAGCTGCGTGCTGATGGAGAAAATGCCGTTAGATTCACTGTGGTTACTGCAGTAATTGGTCACCTAATATTTCCTTCTTTCTCAGGCAACAAACGTGAGTAATATGTAGACAAATAAACAAGTTCTGTGTGCTTTTGGTTTCCCCGGGAGAGTGTTCATTTTTAAAATATTTCCTCTGACGCAGTAACCGTCTTTACATTTACTCAGAGTGGTTAAAACTGGGTTTTCGTGCTCTTTATGTATATTTTAGTTTGATCTCAGATATAAACAGCAAGCAGCTCCATCTGCGTTGCACGCCTGTTCAGCTGCTCAGTGGGTTTCAGTCCCAGAGAGCTATGCACTGTGTACTATGTTGTGTATTTACATATTCTGCTTCACTACCATCGGGCTCATTACACAAACCATTCACTTCTTCTTTGCAAACACACGGCCAGCACTTTGATGAAGTGAACCTTGCCCTTGCGCAGCCTTGTACAGCACAGAGAGTAATGTCACAATGGTGAAACGTGAAACTCTTGTAAAAGACAACAGCTGGAGAAAGGAATCGGAGTCGGTTTGTAGGGAGACTTGATAGGATGGGAATCCCTCGTCGTACTGCACATTGTCATCTGACAGTAGGCAACACTGAAGCTCTCACCAGAAGTAAAAACATAAAAAAATGCCACTTTAACAAGCCTCCTGGGACCTCAGCTGCCTGGCTTTCTGAAGAAACAACAGCTTGTCTGATCAAAAAGCTTTAAAAGGCTCCAACAGAGGCAGCCTGCAGTGCTCCACATATCTGTCCATAGTATTGCTTTGTATATTGGTTTTGGACATGTGCAACCATCAGCCTGCGCTGTTTGGATTACGTAAGAAAACGTGGCAACAAGTACAGTAGGAGCTGGAACAAGTAGAACAACAGTAACCGACAGGGAACGGGATTCTCCAAGGTGTTTACACAACTCTAGTTCCCCCCCCCCCCACCCCCAATACATTTGTTTATCCACGGAGGCTCAATTAAACAGGCACATCTTCTTTCAGTAACGCTTGATTTCACATTCATGCTGCTACACAACTTATTTATAAGCAGCTCGAGGCTGCATCTCACCCTGAGGAAACACAAGTATATATTGTCTTAGGGGTGTAGTTCAGGCAGTCTGAAAAGGGAACGCAGTTCTTCACGGGTCCTCTGGGATCCTAGAAACCAGGTCCAAATTAGATTCAGTCCAATCGGGTCAGGTAGGATACCATAGTGTTGCTGCAGCTCTCGGCTCTGTGTGTCAAAATGTGTAATACCTAAGTTTGCTTACAGTACTCAGATCAGTCTGTGTGTCCCTTTCAGGCGTGTTTTTAAAGATAAAAGTCTTTATGCACATTGGACTTTAGGTTTCTCACCTTTTTGGATTTCTAATTTGGAAGTCTGCATCACCTTACTTTTGGTGAAACCGACAAGCCGTCAGCCTACCCCCGCTTTCTGCATGGATCAGCCAGGTGTGCAAAGATGTGAAAGCTCTGCTTCTTCTTTCTTCACATTCTTCACAGCCTACGTGAACCTCACCGATCAACTTTGTATCGGCAGCAATAAGCAGAAATAAAAGGTGGTGTACTTTCAATAGGGCTGCAACCAATGATTGTGCTCATTAAGGATAATCACAGTATCCTAGGGCACCAGGTGAAGTCATTAAATAGATTATGTCATCAAAAAAAAACAGTCTCACGTTTAAGAATCTGGAATTTCTTTCAGTTGATCAACTAATCGATGCAGCTCCACATCAAAGATATGAGTGCAGCAGGAATCAATTCTGAGCTACACATTGAGTATGTGCTTTCTGCTGTCAGCTGCTGTCGGCTTCTCAATAATTCAGGACTCGAGTTTTGTTACACAGCTTCTGCAGAGAGGATGTTTAACTTTCTTTGCACAAACTTGCAGCTCAAGCCCTCGGGGGTCTTGAGGTCATTGTCAAAGGCAGATTCTGGTACTTAAATTGCAATTGAATTTATGCCATAAATATGGGACATTTTATGGTTTTGATGAGCAAATACAAGTTTTGTCCAAACCATTTTGACGCTACATGGTATAAAACGTGTGCAGATAGCTTATTGTTTCTGTTCTTGCTGGGTTCCTCCATCACGTGTAGCTGCCACTGATATGAGCTTCAACGTCACATTCAACCACAAGGTGTTCCTCACTTTAACTGTTATAAAACCGCTGCTAAAGGTTCAGTGACAGAGTTTGTAATACATTACCATAAACATCACCCTTAACTAATGCATGGGCAGGGACCGTTTATGTGCAATTTCCTCCCGTACTGTTAAAGGAATAAATTTGCCAAAGAACAGGGATAAGAGTGGCTAAGCACTATGTGCCGCCACCCCATTAATCTCACTTAGCATCCGCGGACGGACGGCTATGACGCATCGGTGAATGGTAACCGCACGGTGATAGATGAAGAAGAGTTTATGAACTCCGACGATGCATCGCAAACTGCTCTTCAGCATTTCTGCAATGAAAACACAGCGCCGAAGGAGCAAGATCTGTGTAGTTCATTAAATATTTGTTAAAACAACACTTTCTTTAAGAACACTGTCACTTTAGTGCACTTGTAACGTTTTTTCTTTCGTGCCAAGCAAAGTTATATAATCAAATATCTGCTGGCTATTATATGTTTTTTTAATCTCAGTTTTCAACAGGATGAACTGATGAATTAATAACATTTCAGTTGAATATTCATAAGAGAAATGTATTTATTATTTATTCTTAGTTCTGTCTTTAATGTTTTGGAGTGCTGGTATAAAGCACCAGTAGGCATTATGTGTGGAAACTGTTGCATAATTAGTGCTGCCACTAACCGTAATGCTTTTATGGTTCAGAACATTTAAAGTAAATACTATTAAATACTGTATTTATTATTGGAAACGTACCTCTCCATATGTTCATATATGTAAGCGTACTTCCCTATAATTAATACCAAATTGTACTCGTAAATTACAGACTAAGTGAAAACATTTCTCCTGTCAAAAGCAGAAAGAAATGTCCCTATAGGGATTTTTGGCCAGATTGCCAATTTCAATTAAAATGAATGCCCAAGCCATCCTATTCTGTAATCCTAAAGACAAATTTCGGAAGGCATCATGGGAGCTCCCTGCCAGACAAGCTGTCCACACAGTAGGGTGGAACTTCCAGAAATCCAAATCAAATCTCTTAATCTTTCCTCTCTCCGCTTGTCTTGTTCCCATCAGGAGTCCCGACTCCCAGCAGCAGCCATGTGAGAGGAGCTGTCAACAAGCAGAGGATGCCCACGCCCAGCTAAAGCAGAGCAGCCCCCCCCCCTCCCTCCATCCCTCCATCCCTCCTGCTCCCTCCCTTCTTCCCACATGAGGACGAGAAGATGACTATCACCAGCCGGCAGTCCTTCAATGTCCTGACGGTCATCTTCCTCCTGCTGTCCACTGCAGGTCTGTGAAGTTTAGCGCGTGCTTATCAGGCAGGTTTGTGTGGCCTTCAAAAGTTCATATTTCTTTCATTATAGAGGCTTACAGACACTCATATCAAAGTTTCAGTTTTCTTATATGCTATACAGTAGGCGTGCTCAAAGCAGTTTCTACACACTTTGCACCAATATGTGGGTCTTAGTCTCTGATCGAAGAAGTAAAGTCAGACACTTCACTTAGACTTAGAAACATGTATTGCCCCAAAAATAAATATGTACTTGGCAGGAAAAGCTCTGAACCTCAAGGTACTCTTCAAAACGAGGCCATGCTGCATGAAAAGTGTAAAGAGAGCACATTGTAACCCCAAAACACACAAAGAGAAGAACCAAGCCATCACATATTTCTGAGATATGGAATATACATTATGCACGAGGGAAAAGATGCCAACTCCAGTTTAAAAATGACAAAATAGGGCAAGAGGAGGATGGAGGGAGAAGCCAGCCCATAAACCCATAATAATAATCATCACGGTGAGAGTGTGGATGATGTCAATGACCTCATTCAAAAGCAACTTAACAATGTTTTCACTTCATCGCATATACTTGAAATGCATTCAATGCCTGACAGAGAGCTGATCCCGATACCTGGACCCTTTCCACAGCGCAGATACGCAAAAAATGATCATTAAAGTGAAATTATTAAGGTTTGTTTGGACTAACAGTGCAAAACTCAAAGCTATTCAATTTATAATAATATAAAGCTGAGGAAAATAGCAAATACTCACACCTGAAAAGCTAGCACCAGCGAATGTTTGGCATTAATGCTGGATAAATGATTGATTGACACAATCGTTGGCAGTGTGTTCCAGAAGAAAAACAACAAACTGTAGGTCTGAGCATGTAGCCATAAATAAATAAATATCATGCGTGTTCAGCGACTGATGTACAGATGTTGCTTGTTTTCGGGGAGTGGGGAGAGGGAGCCACAGGCCAAGCTAAGTTGAGAGCCAAGCTGTTAACTGTATCCTAAATTTCAAGAGGTGATAATGAAATTAATCAGGTGTGTTTACAACTGTATGGTTTCCAGAACCAGCTGTTGTTCATGTGAGAAGCCAGAGACTTCTCCTGAACTCTTCTCTTTCCACGTCCGAGGACTTTATGGTCCACCTCTTTTAATATGACTGTGTCCTTCAGCGCCGCTTCATTTCAGCCCCACTTAGTCTTCAGGTTGTCGAAGGGAAGATGGCCGACTACACCGAGCTCATTATAACCTGAAAGAGCTCTCTACTTTTATATGCTGATCGCTCCCTGCCTGAGATTACTGAAAGACTTCTATCACCCCGCAGCATAAGTGGACCTTGAACTAAATCACACGGACAACATTTTTACTGCCAGATTTTTCTTTTAGGCTGTACCGATGAAAGGAAACACACGCACGATAAAGAAAGATCTGTTAAAGTAAAAGTAATCTGGATGCACTTCACACAAAATTGCGTAATTTAATTTACGCTTAGACTGAAATGGATCAAAGCAAAAAAGAAATCAGAGACGTTTATTGTAGAATCAGCAAATGACGCACTTTAAGTAGAGCCACATTGATCCGCATGGCCGATATCATAGTCACATTTGAGCTTTCGGCACACAAAAGAATCGAATCAGCGTATCGCATCTCTCGCAGTTAAGTCATTTCCAAACAGTGTCACTATTACATTGTGTCATCCGTGTAAAAGAGCAGAATAGACTGTAAAACGTCTACTTAAGTACATGTATTGGTCACAAATATGGCTGCCAATATTTAAGAGTATTTGTAGGATCTTGATGTGTTGGTCTTATGAAGTTACTGTTTTAGATTGGTCTTTATTTTGTATTATTTTAGACGACTCTAGGATCGTTTTGATTTGTGGCATATTTTGCGTGTATGTGTATTGTATGTTATTCCTCTGTCACTCACCGTTATTGTTTGCCATCTTGACCAGGACACTAATGAAAACGAAGGAAGAAATAAAATAAAATAACAAACACATATTTTGGCCAGCTTCTATATCACTACTATGCCGGTTACGCTGGAGCATTCGTTCTTTGGTCTTTGTGCTAAAATACTGATCCTGATTAGTTTTGAAGGCGTTTAGCTTGTGGGTACGTCCTGCTCCATTGTGATTGTGCATTAACTATCACCAGCCGCTAAACTGACACTAATCATGTCTGGTTCATTTCTCTGATGGATTGGTAATTTATTGTTATTATCAGATGGCGTCTCAGCTGCTGCTGAAGTGGATCCTGTGATTTCATTTTAAGCAAAGGTTTATTGGTTGCCAGATTTTTTAAAACAAAAACAATTGTTATTGTCCCGTTGTGGCAGCAAGGATGCACAGATTGATCTTCTTCTAAAGCTGCAGGGACTTGAATGCACTGCTACACATGAATGCAAATGAGCCACAGTTACTCAATAATAAACTCGGCACTCTGTTATCTCGTATCACTCCAGCTGCTGTTCAGAGTAAAGTTTCTTTCATTTGAGTTTCTTTCATGTAGTAAAGAAATAATATACTGACATTCTGCAACCAGTCTGAGGAGAGCGTCTGGTGTTTCCATCCAGAGGCGCTGACACTATGTTTGAATAATGGCCTCGTAGATAAGATGTACTCAATGTTTCTTTGACTTGTCGTGCTCCTTCAAGAATAAAGGTGACGGAGCTTTGGCCATCAGGGCCTGTACGCTTCTGGTTACGCCTCCTATCTGATTGTTTTTGCAACTACACTGTGTTTGTTTTCTGTTGCAAGTCCTGCACCATTATTGTTATCAATCTCCAATCATGTGTTTTCTGAGGCTTCCAAAGAAAAAAAAGCATTCAATAGATTGTTTTGTGGTTTGGCTGCAGAAGTGTGAAAGGTGTTTCCTGTTTTCCATCAATAAGTAGGAAGACAAACACAAACTCTGCCTCAAAGGTCATGAGTCACATTTCACTGAGTGTTTTTGTTTCTGTTTCCTGTTGTACTAAAATACCTCCTGTCTGACCTTTTCTGAGTCAATCCTTACAGCAGAATCTTTCTCATCCACATAACTGCAGCGCTCTCAGCTCATTACCGAGTGTGTGAACCCTACTCCGACCACAAGGGGCGTTACCACTTCGGCTTCCACTGCCCACGCCTCTCCGACAACAACAAGACCTACATGTTCTGCTGCTACCACAACAACACCGCCTTCAAATACTGCTGCAACGAGACCGAGTTCCAGTTGGTCATGCAGATCAACCTCACCACCACCTCAGACGGTTATGCACACAAGTAAGTACAAAAATAGAATTAATACCAATAATCACACTGTCATTTGACACTAGTTGACCTCTTTACACACCTGCATCTGCACCAGTACCATGTCCATGAATAAGACAGGATATCTACTTCTATACCTCTCGGTTCAGGATCAATGAGCCAAAAATATTAAGGGCTTTATTAATGGCCACATTGTGGGCGCTATCCACACCAAAAGCTAAACCGTTCGTCTTTTGTCCATGATGGGACTTCCCACCAAATGACATTGAAATCTGTTTTTGAGTTATCCTGCGAAACACAAACAAAGTCATGTCTTCATGGAGGTAATTAGGGAAAAAATAGGTTGTGCTGAATCTTGAGTAGAGTGTTACGGGAACAGCCTATGGTGGAACAGACAGTTTCAGAGATGACATTTCCTCAGATCAGATGAAAACAGCCTGCTTGCTCACAAACGCTTCGCTCCCTCGACGGTATCGCACTCATTGACACTGTTTATTGACATTGATCCACACCTACAGAGACATTCAAAACCACCACAGAGAAGAGCAGATGCTGAAAGCAGTTGTTGTGTTGTGAGTGGGACGCCTCCACAAGATCGCTCACAACGGCAGGTGTTAAGTGTTAATATTGGTGCTATATAGTGCTGGCTATTATTTCAAGCATCACTACGGTATTCTATCACACTGTAGTACGGACATCTGCATGAATTATTAATAGTACACACTTATTCGTACAGATTCAAGTGTGAAGGACACAGAAAAATTATTCTCTTGTTCTGTGGAAGCTCTCAGTTCTTTGTACTAATGCCTTCCCAGCATGCATCTGTCTCGGGTGGTTCACACTGCCCTGCAGCAGGTCGTGATATTTCATTTGTGTGTCAGATGGCCTGTTGGGACACTCTTTCATCCTGGTTCACTGGGCGATACGACTGCGGGTTTGATATTTACCACCGGCCAAGCGAGTTAAACCGCCCATAATTCTGCTCGCTGCTCACACTGCGTGGAGAATATAATATTATAGCTTTAGATTTACTGTAGATTAAGGTGACACTAAAGGCGTGTGTCCTCTGAGGGTTTCACAAGTCAGAGCCAAGTAGCATATATAGCTCTCCATTTTGTTACAGAGTAAATGAAATGACGCAGGATCGGAAAAGATTCTTCAGAGTGTACGAGTCAGCTGAGAATGAAATTGATGTGAAGCAACAGGAACCGCTAGAAAACCTTTGACAAGTAATCAATTGCATCTGCTTACCTTCTCTGAGGAAACTGTGTTAAATATTGAATAACATTTGTTTTAGTTGTGTGGTCATGATCCATCCATCCAAGGACTGTGCACATATTCTTGTTTGCTTACCTGCACTCAATTATAGCCTGGTGCCTCCACAAATTACCCGAGTAGACATACAGACTAAATTATAGGTAAACGTCTCAGACACAAAAGGTGAAGAAAGGCAAATCCAGTTAAGGATACATTTGCTGTAGAGATAGCCTTAGTGCTCCTTCGAGCAGCGACGATGTTCGTTTTAAAGCCTTGTATTTAGATAAATATCCCAAGGCCACACACCATTTTTTTTTAGAGAGGAGTGGATACACTTGATTAACTGAACTAAAAGCACTTGAACGCCACTTTTCTTGTTTAGGGCTTCATTCAATGCAGTCAAACAAATTGCTGGGTCCTTGCAAATAAATCTCTATTTATAAGTAATATCCTGTGTCATCTCCGTCTCGCAGAGTCAGAATATTAATGTCTCATTCTGTAAAATAGAATTACTTTCAATTTGTGTGCTATTCGCCAAATTAATGTCGTCAGCGTCATAGAAAAGCTGGATCATGTAATACATGACGAAAATTTATGAGCGGTAAAAAGTGCTGTAGGAGCACAGATTACCAGAGCCAATAGGAGATGGATTAAAAAAAAAGTGTCTTGTGCTAATGAGATTCTTTTTCCAATTTAAGACGCAGAATCTGGAACAGATGGAGGACATTTCTTAAAAATGTATTTAACTGGTTTTTATCAGGGGAGGATTTGATGAACGTCTTGGTCCTGCCACACCTGGCAGCTCTGTCGTAGCTCTTGGGATTTAAGAGCCCAGCTTAAGGGTATCTGGATGGTAGCTCTGAGCGTGTGAGTGTTTGTCATCTTCTTTCCCTGATTGCACTTTGCTAATACTCTCAGTCCGTGTCTCCCGCAGTAATTATACAGCCCTGGTTGGTGTGTGGATCTACGGCTTCTTCGTCATGGTGCTGCTGGCGCTGGACTTTCTCTACTACTCAGCCATAAACTACGAGCTGTGCCGGGTCTACCTGGAGAAATGGGGTCTGGGAGGACGCTGGCTGAAGAAGGCTCGCAGTCAGTGGCACAGGTCCATGCCAGAGGAGAGCGAGGCCCAGGCTCAAGCCCAGCCCATGGTCGCCAGCCACTACCAGCCCAGAAACAGCCTCAGAGGGGAGAGCCACACCCCCACACTCCTGCCCTACAACACATCCACCGCATGGTGAGTCACTGTCTGTCGCATGACGACCGCCAACCTGCAGTTTGGCCCGCATGTCTCCTGTAAAGCTGCGAGAATCAGCAAATCGGGAAGAATGATATTTACGTCACTAATCACCTGGGTAACCACAGCTGGTGTCTTCATGGAAATATCTCCATGGGAGCGCTGGCAGTGTGCAAATAATAATGTAAACATAGCAGACAGGTAGCTGGAACAGACTGCTGGGGTTGTAGATCATCAGTTCATTAGACAATCAGACAATGTGGAGAGTCTCGCTGTTGTTTGGAAAATAAATTCAAATGGCCCTTTAAGAAATGTTCTTTTACTGCATTTCTTGTGTCTCATTTTCTTGTCTGTCTGTTTTTCTTTGTACTCGGTGTTTTGTTACGTCGAGAGAGCAACTTGGCAGGGAGACAGTGTGTCTAGCAAGACAAATTAGAGCATTTCAAGCATACTTTTCCCAAGCCAACAGGGAGGAAGCTCAAACATCAGGCTCCACGTTTACTTGAATTCCTTATTAAAGATACACAAAGGACATACACACACATGATTACAGACCACCAAAGATATGTTAACTCTGTTCCTGTCAGAATAATAGCAACTCACTGGGAAAGAATTCAGGCATTTTAATAGTTTCCCTCTGACTAAGGGATTAAAAATATTCTCCTCTTACGCCCGCTAATGGGTAATTTTCTGCAAAGCATCTGATCTGTATTGTCTTTCATCTCAAAATAGCTGCTCTCTGTCTCAACATCAACCTCTTTTTACCAGAGAAATGTGGGTTTAAAGTCTGACCAGCTCATTAAGGAGCTGTCACTATCAATGACTGTAAAAGAAGAGAATTACGTGAAAGCTGCACTGCCCGCCAGAGGCCTCTAACTCTTATTTAACCTGAATGATTCGACTTTGAGTCACATTAGAGACCTTTCACACAGTTTCAGTTTCAAAGCACCACCTGCTGTTCTTTCAGTTTATCTTTGTATTACCGTTGAGAGAGTCTCAATGTGTTTTGGGCTGTTGTTCAAACATACACGATGATTTACGATGCCAGGAGTGAACTGTAACACGTAACAGCCTCAGGGAACCTTTTCTTCTTTTGGCAGACATTGCTCAGACTTTCATATTATAGCTACACAATCATAGAGCACAGTCTGAACCAACCAACACTTTTTTTTGCAGTCAATTTTCATGCAGTTCTCCATCTCCGACACTATCTGTTTGACTGGAGCTCAGAGTCTCTTGCTGGAGGTATATATCTCTCTCGGGTCATGATAATTTAATGTGGGCAGAGGTTTGACAAATGGCTCTGAGAAGCAGTGCGGACTGTGCGAGACATAGATAGGAGAGCTGGGATGCTGCAGAAGGGATCCTGGGATCTGCTTTGCAGGTGGAAACATGGTTACCTAACACTGGACATACCCATGGAGCCTTCTCATTAGATATGTTAAGTCAGTTCAATGTGATAGGACTCATCCATCCTAGATTTATCAGGTGGACTTGTGCTGGTAACTCTCCAGCTTTAACCAGAAGACGCTTATAAAAGGGCGTTTGAAAACACAGCACAATCCTCATTGACAAAGTGGGACTAGAAAATTAGAGCGTGCTTAGTCCGTGGTAACTCATGCTGACAAGGACTGATGGGAAATGCCTCCAAATGAAGACCGGTGTGGGATTTTTAATAAAACAGGACAGCTTTTACAAAGTGCTACGAAAAATATTAGATAATCACTCTCAAAAAACAAGTGACAGATGCTGGGAGCTAAATGAAGTCACAAGCAGTTTCTGGGACAAGAATAGCCTACACTAGCCTATTTGCAGTTTCACACAGTGAAGCACTTCTCACAATCACGATGATGCTTACATGTTTTGTCGAATGTGTTAAGTAACGGCGGCTGAGTCTGCATGTGCACCGCAACTGATGTTGCCCACACAGTGCGTCATCAGATGGCCCCTTGGTTTATTTGCGGGGGTGGAGATCTTTATCCCCAGAGAAGATGCAGGGTAATGGCTCAGAAAACTGGGTCCACTTCTAGTTGAACATCTGTTGGCCAAATGTAAACAAAAGAAAGATGGGGTCAAGTCCCACAACTGGTACATCAGCATCTAAAAACAACCCGGCCGCACAGCAACTGAGGAATCAGCGGAGCGATCGTCACTGCAAGTCAAAGTAGCAAACTAATTTTCCACATGCAGAGATCTATTTATTCATGAAACAATGCAGCTCGGCATTCAGCGTGTGGGAATATTGTTAACCATACGTGCTACGTGAGCGAGCCGGTATATACTGCTGCAGCACTGCCTGGGGTTCAGAGTGGGCAGCCTGCGAAAGCGTTATTACTTTCTCTCCGTGGATACCCTTCAATGAAATCTCCTATTCATTTATTCACACCAGGTTGAACAAATAAAGCAAAGTTAACTGGTGTCATTCCTCACTAAGTGATATGAGATCCAGGTGAGAGAAAAACAACAGGTCTGCCAAGCCACACATTATGGTTTATCGTCATTTGATCGGAGGAATGCATTTTGTTTTTTTTATGAGCAGGGAATTGACAGCAGATGGGAGTTTACTTACAGGGTAACGTGGCACTTAAAGGCAGCAACGGCCCACTCAATGATTGATAAGAGGTTGTTGTACCACAGAAATATTGATTTGGTAAAAAACTAAATAATCATATTTCCCGTAATGTTGAACTATTCCTTTAAATAACATTTAGTTTAAAATGCATTGAAATAAACACATGCCGGGCGGTGTCAATAAAGAGGTACTTGAGCTCATCTGACAGGGCTGTGGGGGTACAACAGATAAAACTACTGGGAACCACTGCACTAAGCTGTGACATAGCCACAAAAAAAACATTTTGGAATCACGAATCCTAGCAGGGCTATCATGTAACCCTTAAAATGGTGATAAACTCAGCTGCTCCTGCTTATCGCCATGAAGTGCTCTGCAGCATTAAAGCCCTGATTGGTTGTCCACTCGTGGCTATTAGGACATTCAACGTTTGGCCAGGATCCCAGTCTGTGTCAACCCTCTTTGCCCAGTAGTCCACCTCTAGCAGTAAGTGGTAATGATGAGCAGCAGCAGCAGCATCTGGATATCGTGTTAGCAGGAGAACATTTTTAAAGCAGCTGGCTGTGAGAATCTCTTATATTATCACTATTTTACATTCCTTGTGTGGTGTTCCCACTCTGACACTCTCCGCTTTCAGAACGTCCTGCTGCCGTCATTTCAGTCTGGCTTCACTGCATATCTGTATATGAATGTAGTTTGTCTTTAGACAGTGCTGATCAAGACTTGCTGTGCAATCAAGATAAAACAAACTGCGGTGTGACCCGCTTCTCGTCCAGTGTCAGCTCGGATGGGTTTCCCAAGTAGCCTCCCTACGACCCTCAAGGATAAGTGGGTTTAGCTAACAGATTGTTCAACCTTGGTTTTATGTATGCAGAGCATCAGCCAGAAGTGGGAGAAATGAGATGTTGGGCAACATTAAGTGGCACCACTGCACATCAACCAGAACAGAGACTCTCGAAGGTTCATAAATAACTTAGCATCAAGTTACAGCATCACCTTGTGGCAGTGACCTCCCACTTATTCATGCATTGGTATCTTACTGGGCCAGCTGAGCTTAGCCATGGTTCATGTGAGGTGGCATCTGTCACCACATTCAGCACACATCTGACTCACCAACAACCGTAACACTGCCTCTTACCGTCAGACCTCCGTGACTCAGCGTTATCAACCAGTCTAGTAAACGGAGTCTCCATCACTTACATCACTTTGGTCGTAGGTAACCATCCCTAACACTAACACTCAAACACCTGCCGGTCTGCATGCCGAGGAAATGACACATTCCACTCGGGAAGCTAAAACAGCATTTCCCATCTTTCTCCCCCCCCGAGTTCTTTCTGTCAGAGTGATCAAAGCCTAGTTGGGTATCCTGCATATTCACATTCAGCTTTGAACTCACTGGTTCTGTGGTAATAATAGAATTGTACATTATGAAATTATTCCTGGCCTGTCTGTCCACAGAGCAGCATGCCAAGACCTTGTCCAATTAAAGCAACACTCTCCATGTGGTGTGAGTTAATTAACATCACAGATGATACAAAGGCAGCCAGGCACAGAGCTCTGCTACAGGCTATAAGGAAAGAGCAGGAGAATAGGTTTAGCTCCTTGAAAGTTGTAAAATGACTTGTGGCATTGCCAAGAGCAAGTCAGGTAGCAACCATTTATATTTATTTATTATTATTAGATCTGTTGGCGTACATTCACTTTGCTTTGTAGTCATATTCCCTCAAATGCATTAGAATGACCTTCAAATGGAAACTTGTATTTTCCCATCATTAAGTTTCATTATTTTGGGGCAGAATTGGGTGAGATGTGGGATGTGATTCATAGAGGTGGGGTGGGCTGAAAGTATTTACAAGATTTACAGACTTGTAAAATATTCCTGTAAATCTGATTGTTTTTTGAGAAGCGAAGCTGACTCGGTTTTATGAGGCTTTGTGTTTTCGGGCTTTGAGCTGATTTTCAAGCCAATATGTTGTTATATAAAAGACCAATGTGGATTATTAAGCACACGCATCCGGATCTGAGACAATTTCATCCGTGCAGCTGAAAGCCGTGTTGTTGAAAAGGATCCAGGAGACTCCTGTGGCAACTTAAGGGAACTTGATGACACAGACGTGCAGTCGGGGCTTTAAATTGTCCGTTTGGAGAGGATAAAGCAATGATACGCCCTCCGTTTCTTTTCTTCCATTTATTAAATAGTTCTCACTCTTTGATCCATTTTTTATGAGATCTTTGAAATGTATATGTATGCATGTAATCCCAAAACACTTTTCTTCTCGATATTCTTGGTCTTCTAGCCAGTTAACCACATTTTACGGTCACAAATGGTAGCATATGGAGGTGGGAGGGGGGGGGGGGGGGGCGGGTGGGTCATAACTCTCGTCTCTGTTCAAAAATGGTCCCCGGGGTCAGATGTGAGTGGTGTCCTTGATCGTTCTCCAGATGTCCACTGACTCTCAATCGATGAACATGGACCTCTTTCCCACTTTCCCACACATTCAGTGTCTTGTCCACTTAACGGATTTAATGACAACGTAAACCAGATCAGAGACAGAACCAGAACCGGTCACAGCATCCAACGCCAAACAACATCCTTTATAATGTTCAACCTCTCAAAAATGGAGATTTTCTGCTTTTCTCTGCTTTATATCATATTAAAATGTATATCTCTGGGTTTTGGACCGACAAACCAAGACATGTAAAGACCTCACCTTGAACTTTAAGAAGCTAGGATGGACATTCTTCACTTTCTATAGACCAAAACGATTAATCGAGAAAATAATAGGCAGATTAATTGATAATAAAGAGACAGAAGTTACACATAATAACATCCCAACCACCTTCATGACAACTCAATGACAAGTGTTGTTACAAGCTGCAGAAAAACTAAGCTGTTGAACCTTGTGATAAGATTTCTTTGTCAATAATGAACTTTAATGCTCAATTTGTGTATTTCTCTCTGAACAGAGTGATGCTGCGAGTGGAGTGGACAAACTGAAGAGTAGCAACACCTTGTTTCGTTACGTGGTACAGAGGAGATGCCCCACAGATGCCCCCTGCCCCCCCTCCCTCTGGACCAGAGACACAAACACCAGTGGAGGGCTAGCCATACTGTAGTAGTAAGAAGTGACTACTGCCCCTTTCTAATGAGCACAAAACACCCTTGGACTGACAGCAACAGACTGATATGGCATTTAGAAACCCAGTTGAACAAAAGGCTGCCAGGAGACACAGAGGATCTGCTGCTGCCATAGCAGAGGAGCGACACATTCAACTGCTCGCAGGTGTTCAGCGATCCCCTGAAAAGTCTGCCAAGGCCTGGAGTGTCTCAAACAGATCCGAGCTGAACTGGATAAACTGTACTCACAAGCTCATAGCGCTTTCTAAATATAACATGTTTATTACACTGCTGTGTCAGTTTGTGTTCAGTAGCAGTTAGACACAGTTGTGGGTTATCTATTTGGTGATTTATTTATGTGAACTAGTCAGAGAAGTATTTGAGTGGTTAACATTCGGGAACATGTAACAGCTTAGGTTGATGCTGAGCATCTCACGTAGAGTAGAGTGTTTTTGTTACTTACTGAAAGCAGACACAAAATGTCTCTGCAGCCATGTTGAAAAACAATATCTTGTATGAAATGTTTTAGTCTCCTTTCTGCAAAACAAGTCATTTCTCTATCTTGTAACGTGTCTGACAAGGACACGACGCCATACAGATGAACTGCTGTAGATCTAAAGGTTTTACATTAGGTCATCAAGATTTCTCTTTTGGTTTAGTGATGCTGAGGAAAAGGGATCTTGACGCTCAATGAGTTATTCACCCAAAGCATTAATAAGGATCAGGGATGCCTTGACAACAGCAAAGAGCTTCATGCTAGGTCGAACATTAATCCTTAGCTATGAGCCGACAAACCCATCTGAGACCATCCCTTATAAGGTTAGTGTGAGACGGTTGCCTCGGTAAACTCATCCATTGACTTGCTTGCCCTTCCTCATTACCGGAGCACAGCTCCATTAGCAATATGATGCAAATGAATATCCATTTGGTTCCTTTATGAAGGAGCGCTCTATATCCCACACTGGTAATAGACAGTAAGCGATTAGCCATAATAGAAAATGTAAAAAAAAACACATTAAAACCCCTTTCACTGGCAGCAATAATGTACAGTAGCTCAATCAGAAGGATGACATGGTGTGTGACAGTCAGAAGCGCCCGTCCAAATGAGCACTGGTTATTCATTGAGGTGTATCGCAGAGATTTCAGGTCAATGAAATGAACAAACAGTATTTCTGGATAATGAACTCGCATCGAAAAAGGTTTCCAATCAATTTTGTGTCGGCTTTGTGAGGAGAAAAGTGAAAGACTTTTAGTTTAGAGCTGCAACTAATGATATCTTTCGTTAGCGATTATCGACAGCACAAGGTCGCTTGCTTTATTTAACCAACGGTCTAAAACCCAAGGATCTTCAGTTATACACTATCATTTATGGTATTGTACAAATAACAATTATTGCATTTGTGAAATCAGTGAAATCTACTATAACCATTAATTCATTATCCAATCATCTAGGGCTGCAACTAAATATGAATTAATAATCAGCTAATTGTTTTTTTTAATGAATCAATAAGTCGTTTGGTCTAAGAAGTGTCAGATAATAGTTAAAAATGCTTTATAAAAATCTTTAAATTACTTGTTTTGTCCAACCAACAGAACAAAAAGTACAAAAATGTTCAATTAGCATTAATTGAGAAGCTGATATTAAGGAATTGTTTGGCATTTTTGCTTGTAAATAACAAATTGATCAACCAAATGGTTCGTTTGTTGGACTAAAAGATACATTGACTGATCGTTTCAGCTCTACAATCATCACATTTTAGGATAAAGTAATTACTTCATGCCCAAATCTGAATTAACTACAGAGATACATTCGCTGTAATCCATAAAATGCTAAAGGACAAAGCAGCTGTCGGTGCCAGAGTGTATATGAGCGGCAGCATGTGAAGCCCATGTGCACAGACAGTAGGTCGAGGGGAGGTGTCGGCCCCAATCTTGCATCTGCAACTGGTACCCTGTCAGCTGCCGAGCCTGTACGTGTACAGAATCTCCGGTCTGTGCAAATATCCTCGCTGAACGCTTACAGGAGATACCGGTAATCGTTCAGAATTGGCTATAAGCCAGCCGTGAGACTTGGGGTCTTGCCATCATATTTCTGTTTCATGAAGTTTAAGTGCACCTCTCTGAACAGAACTCTGGTCATGTGCTGCCGGCTTCATCCTCGGTTATCAGCAATAATATTCACATTTGCTGAGTCGTTAAAGCAAGCTCATTCCCATTTCAATGGCTAAAGTTTAACTGTGTGTGTGCCCCAGCAGACTTGTGCTTTCAGGGGCAAAAAAGAATAGGATGTGTCCAAGTGAAATAATTGGCTAGGGATCAGCAGTTGTTCTAAATTACACTCTCTGTAGCTGCCTCCTTATTCCCAGCGTGCGAACAGCAAAGCCAAACAGGGAGAAGTTTGGAGCAGCGCAAAGAGGATTTAATAAGTCCCTGAAGCTGGATAAGTGGGAAAAATCTGATATGTTAAAGAACATGTCGCTTTTCAGGGTTTTACGCTGTGTTTTCTGACCTGTAACGAGGCAAAGGAGGTCTGTTATTATCACGAATAAAGTAATAGTCACACCCAGGGAAGAAAAAATAAAGTTTTTGCCTCTGACAAGCAGTAGCAGGGTCAAAGAATTGATAATTTCCCCCCATTTCTTAAAATGTTACAACTTGATTGTGCGATGTTTTCTGTTTTTGTTTGAAAACAGTCTTGACTCTGGCCTGATGTGTGATGATGTGGTACTGTAAATCATATCAGCTCAGCCTCTTCCCAAATAAATCATTTAAAAAAACATCTTTAATGAAAAAAAAAAACGGCGGGAAGAAGAGAGCACACAATCGTTTCAGTCTCTCCAGGTTGTCATGGTAACAGTTGCCTTACAGTTGCATACCCACCTGTACACAGAAGCTTTGTAGTGGTCGATCCCTCACTTTGTGGGTGTGGCGGTGATGATAATGTGCACCACGTTCTGTCTATGTATTTAGATAGAATGATCAGTACCGTTTTCAGTTGGATTGTTATTGCACTTGTTGACTTTGTATTGTCACGACAGGGAGAAATAAAGTTTTATCTTTTCCAGTGTGTTTAAATCCCTCTGCGTCAGGTGCTCTTTGGAGACAGAAAACACTCCTTTATTTCAAAATGGAGGCCGAAAAACAGACAACGGTTATGAGAAAAGTCTGAAATATATATCAATAAATCATACTGTCAGTTTTTAATTAAAAGTGGACAAAGCTGGTTAGAAATAGAAATAATTACATTTTGTCCTTTACCTCAAATGTTTGACAAGAAATCATGCTGTCAGTTGTGAAAAAGTTGGCTAGAAACAAATATGACATATTTAGCATTATGAATATGTTAGCGTTCGCGAACGTTTGTTGATATTAGCTTAAAATGTTGACGCTCTGTGTTGCCAGATCTCACAAGAGTGTGTTGCTGAGACAGATAAGTCAGTCTCGAACAAAGTACATTTTCTTCTGATTTTGTCCATCTGAACATTTTTTAGTTTAGTTTAAGGCCCTGTCACACATATCCGTATGACAGAGACGTGTGCCGGCGCATACGAAATATCGGCAATAGGTTGATATAAATTAAGGGTAAGTTGTGATCGTTTGAAGGACGCAGACGATACGCTGAACACGCCATACACACCGCCCTGTCACACAGTTCTGTATGGAAGAAACATGCCGGCGTATATGAAAATTTGCTCAAAATACGTCCAACTTTTCCACAGCGGTGTTGTAGCTGACGTATACATAACGTATACATAACAAATTATTATACGTATGTCAAACATTGATATCATATCACTATCTTATTTAAAACGTATCAGAGCGTCTGGACAATGGAGCTGGAAAAGTGCCATCTGGTTCACGTCATGCTGATGCTGGAGAACGGCTAACATGCTGAACGCTAGCTGTACTGTAGAAACACGTTTAATAAGTTACTCCGTCGTCAGGCATAACGTTAACATAGGGTAGGAATAGGTTATCCACTCGTTATCAATACATTGGCTGTAGGATGCACCGTCAGCCGACGTAGCCGATATCTAACGTACCTCTAACGTAGTCACGTAGGTATTCACGTACTGTATTCACGTATGTCTATCGTCAACAACGCACCCCAGCGTAACACAGTGAGCTCTTAACGATTACTACTTATACCTTACCTTATATCAACGTACACCAGCGTGTTGCCGATATTTTGTATACGCCATATTTTTGTATACGTTATGCATTCGTCTGATACATTTTGTATTAGTAAGTGATGCGCTACACCCTCCCCCTCCGTGACAGAGTGAACTCTGTTTGTAGTCCCCCTCACAGCTGAATGAGGCTCCTTCTTTAAGGTGTAGGATGTAAATACAGCAGCAAGCTTCGGGACAAACTTCCCTCTCTGGCAGGAACAGGAATTGTTGTAGATTTTCGTAACTATTTCCATAATCGATTGATAATTTAAGGAATTGGGCTCCAGTGCGCCGTCCTCTCTAAACCCTCTGTTAGAATTTCTTATTTTGTTTTTCACTTCCAAAGATTTAATAAAGAATAATGAAATAAAGTCACTGAAAGAAATGGTTGCAAAAATAGTGTTTTATTTTGTCCTTTTTTCTCCAATGATTTTCTTTTTTTGGTAATTTGGTAAAACTTTGGTTAGAAAAAAAAGATTATGGGGTATTGGCACACATTTCATCATTTATCTATTTCATATTCTCCTCACGATATTTCCAAAAGAAATTAAAACAGGCCTGGCAGTCCATCGTGCGTATGACTGTGAGTAACGTTATTGACTTAGCAGTAACATTATAGCAGTGTGTGTGTACAGACTTATTGGTCAATAAATACTACAACTCATCAAGACCCAAGCCACGTTCCCGTGTCAACTCCGGCTCAGGCTCACTTAAGGTGGGCTGAGATTTAAGGTGGACTAACTATTCTCATTTTAGTGACAAGCCGCTCCTCTGAGTATTGTCTGTTAAATGGTTATTTATTAACATTAGTACATACAGAGTATTGCTATTAATACCGGCCCATGCACACCACTGCAGCTTGTAGAGTAATTCAATGCTAAATAGGTGGAAATGCCAAATCTATGACAATCCCTTTTCGTGGCAGGAGTTTACTGACGGTCTTGTCTAGTTTTTATTTGGACTTTTAACTGATTAGAGATTGTACTGTAAAATTGTCCTGCCTTTTATGAGTTTGGTGGCTATTTAAGTCTCTGCTTTTTTTATCGACAATCAATACACCATGAGATGATTCATCCAGCCTCAAAGCAGTGACCCTTCCATGCTGACAGAGCCACATCCAAAACTGACCCAACATCATTAAAGCAAAGAGATAACGGTGGAGACACTAAGGCGAAACACAGACAGCGAACGGCCTGTCAGACCTCAACCTCGCTTCAAAGCAGACACCTGCTGCTCGCTTGCGTCAAAGGACCTCCGGCAACCAAGAAGTTTGTTAGCACGTTGTCAAGGTCGATTTGAGTTTTCCTAATAAGCTCTGACTTCTACTTTTACCCAATCCTCATCCACCTCTGTCGATCATCCTGTCCAGGTTCTGCTCATCAAACCGCTTCCTCGCTCTCTATTCACTCCATCTGTGTCCTCCTTCTTCCAGTATGCCAGTAACCAACACTATTCCCATCTGCACATATGAAACCAATTGCTTCCATCCATCACCATTTAAAAACCATTGGCTGGATTTCCACTTCCTGCTGTTATTGAGGAGTTCGAGATACATCCTGCCAACATTTATCTATTAAAATTCCATTAGGCCTTGTCTTTCCGAGGCCTTGTCTGCTCATTCCGGATCTTCTGTGGCACTGACACCGCATTAAGATCTGAAGTAGATATTAATGTTACTGTTTCATGACGTCCATTTAAACTAGCCATTGTAAGTGCTCGAGTAACGCTGCCGTGGTGGACCGCACTTAACTGAGGCTAAGAAACATGACATCAAAACAGGAAAGTGCAAGACTGATGTGTGGTTTGGATTAAGTTCTTGTGTATTAAAGTGATGTTATTGTCCAAAACAGAGAAACTAAGAATGAACTTTCACCAGGCCGTTGGGAAGGCAAACTCTGACCTCTGTAACCTCAACCATTTTCTACCAGGACATCGTCTTCAGCGGATGACATTGTACATTGCATATTTGTAACTTAAGTATATTTAACTTTCTTAAATATTTATATTTTTTTCAATAATTAGTATTTTTCCCACGAGTCTAGGGGAGATTCAGCTCTTACAGCAGCACAAGGGAACAAATAAGTACAGGCACATAGAGAAACAAATACAATTAATAGTTAATCAAATTAAAAATAGAAACTATTCAAGAGAAATGAAACGACAAGGAGTGATACATACAGTACCCAGGACCAGCGTTGTACTTAAAGGGTTAAACAAGTAGTGATATATTAGTTAACATGTTCACAGGCCGTAGTCATTGATGTTTTATTGTACGAAACGGGTTTTGAAGTTGTCATGAAATTAGAGCTGTGTCTGCTATCTCTCACGGAACAGATTTGTTATGTAAATTTACAAATTATCTACAAAGTTAATATTTAATATCTACATTCTCAACACTCCCCACAAGCACACACCAAGCTCAACCCAACTGAGCGATAGACAGTGATAATAATAAACTTAATTCCCCCAAACTGCAGGGAATACACCACAATCATCACAATCCACATGATTTGCAGCCGCAAGTTCAGACATGTCACACATGCAGCAGAAAAATGATTAAGCATATTAAAACCATAAAAATACAATGCTGTTTAAGCCACGAGTGCAACTGAATGCAGGAGTAATGACACAATGAAACAGGAGCTCAGCGGTAAAGATGTAATTGATTTGTTGGTATGAAGAATTGTAAAGCAAGCTGTCACATAAACCCATTGCTTGCCGTTTAGATATTTCTCTAATGCTCACACGAATATAAAATGTGTGGAGAAAATGTGACAAAAGCCATACTGAGCTTACCATGAAGCCAATATTACGGGATTATAATTATGTGAATGGGCTTTGTGCAGTCATGCGTACAGCCCTCAAGCCAATATATAATATTACTTTCTACAACAGAGCATTACAATGAGCAAAACACATGACTCAAAACAACAGCAACAAGACTGCTCTGTAAATGAACAGCATGCAGGCCTAGTGCCACAATAATGTCACGGTTAGCCACTTCAAGAAGTTCAATTATAATTAATACCAATACCAACACTGTCAATACACGTACAGCAGAAAGAAAGTAGAAAACGCAGAGAAGACGTCACAAAAATGTAAATCTCATAGCACAAGCACCAACTTCAACATCATCTTACAACATGCATGTCAGCACAAGCAGCTAATAACTAATAATAATAAAAAAGCTGAAGTGAAGCAGTGATATTTTCAGGATTGGCAGATAACTTTCGGTTGAACCAAGTAAATAAATGCTGTTGTCTTACAGCAGTACGGAGCGCGACATTTGTTTTTGAGTCCACAAAGTCGTCCCTTAAATGACATATTAAGGCTGCTGGTACGCCAGTTAGATTGTAAAATGCTATATTAGCGGTAAATAATAATTACGTTAATAGACCTTTGACTGCTTCTCTGTAATTGTTGATGAATAAAATATAACATATGTGATAAATAAAGAACTATACACTAATACCATACTGTGAAAATACTCCACTACAAGTGAAAGTTCTTCATTCAATACCTTACTTAGGTATAAGGAGCCTATGTATCAGCTGACATTTTATTATGAGTTATAATTGTTTTCATTTCCCAATTTTACTATTTTCTTTCATAATTTCATCACAAAGTCTTTGTCGATCGAGACACAAACGGGAGAGCCAGTCAAGATCAAACATCAAAGTGCTTCACAATACAGTAAAAGACAAAAGCATAATTGGTTGTGGACTATTTCTCTTTATTGACAAAGACTTTGTGTTGAAAAATGTCACAAAGAAATACAATAAAAACAATTAAATTCTATAATTTCTTGGTGACTAATACGACTGTTGTGCAATCACACTTTATATTTATTAATGTTATTACTGGCTGCTCGTTTACTTACTTTTATTATGCTGCTTTTTATTTCTACCAAGGTTGTTTACTTATTTTACCTGTTTGCACAGTGCGATCATAAGATCAATGCTACACCTTGCAGGTGGTTGAGCATCAATCTCTCCCAGAGTGTCTGTTGCCATCACCTTTCTGACTCCAACACAGCAGGTGAGCTCTGAAATGAGGACTAACGTGTAAAGAACGTAATCATTACTCGGCCCTTGTTTTCTGTGTTGATTGTTTTTATGAATCAGAGTGACTCTCTGTCCATCAAGGGACCGAAAGACGGCTGCGTTTGGTATCGGCTGCTAAAGCCCCAGCTCACTATAAATACTGAGAATGGGTTAAATGTAGAGGACAAGTTTCCCGACAGGACGATCAGTAGATTATAGCGTAAAAAAAAAAAAAAGAAGAAGAGGGTAAACAGGACTTAGTTTAAAATGCTCCTGGGTCACAGCACCATAAAAGGGAAGTGTGGAAATTCAGTATAATATATTTTCAGGCAAAAATAACAAGCTCCCTTTTGGGAGAAAATAATGGGTTGTGTTTTCTGACAGAATTCAAATGCCACCATGTACTCGTTTTTTAATGGCAGCAACTAGTGATGTATGAAATGGCATATATTCAATATATTCAGGATCCTAAGTGGAAATTAGGTGTGTTTACTTTTAAAGAAGTAGGCTGAGTTCATATGGCGACCCTTCTGAGTTTGATATATCTCATAAATTGTAATAAAACATAATAAAACATGATCATGAATTACCATTTCTTTGCACGAAGAGCATGACTTTTTTGTAAATACACATAAAACCACAAGAGATCTTTTCATAGATTTATTGAAATGAAACTGAATGATGATTTCCCTCCTGCCGTTTTCATACGAACCTCCTCCCCTTGCCTCCCGCTCTACAATGAGTGCATTTCAAACATAATTATAACCCCCATAATGATTCTTTAGTGTAGCGGCACACACAAAATGCTTCTTATTCTTCCACACTGGTGCAAGACGCAGAGCAGCTGTGAAACAGTTCGGCTCTGAACAGTAACCGGGAGGATCGTCTCTCAAGGTTGACCTTTGACCTTTGGAAACAAACACTGACCCATTCTTTCACCTTAGATGAGTTTGGATGAAATGGTGTACAGGCTGTGTCATTACATATTATCATATATGACAGTTCAGTTCCTTTAACCTTGATTTTACCTCATCCCACATTTTCACCGTGCGGTACGGCAATGCACGACTCCTCTCAACGTTCCAAGAAAGCTACGCCGATACTAGAAGGTGAAGTGAAAACACTGCGGACCACCAGAGAATCGTTACTCGTGCGACTCGGGACATCCTGCACAAACCTTTGATCTTTATCTTTTTTTCTTGTAAATATCTCAGACGAGCTGTTTGGCTTTAATTACAGCAGCAGCGTTAAGTCTCTTTAAATCGAACCGTTGATACCGTCTCCTCTGTGATAACTTATACGTACAAACAGCAGCTGAATAACCACAGCGATGCTGATTTGTTAGCTCTGCTCCACTTTTTATCCACAGAGAGATGCATCTGTTCAGTTTGACAAGTTAGGCAGACATTTCTCATGTTTCCTGTGAACATTTTGGATGGACTCCAGTGGGTTTGCAGAGGGACATCATTTGTTTTTTCCAAAACAAACAGTCAGTTTATGAGACATTCTCTGCTGTGGTCACACCAGATGATAAAATATACTCGCAGTAGCTTCAAAAAACTGTATTAAACTATTTCTAAAATATTCTCAGCCCTTGCTTAACGGACATATATAAGTTACACTACAGGAACACCATAGATTTCCATGTACAAGTCCACATTTTATTCCTAAAAACATGGCAAAATGTGATGTTTTTTAATGGCTGTTGACAGTATTTGCATATTTCTGTGTCTTAATGAAGGAAAAAGATGTTGTTCTTGGAGCAGAACAAGTTTAATCCTTCAAATGTTTGTTCTGATGGATTAGAAACTGATGACAGGCTAAGCTGTGACCTTTTTGCTGATGTGTATACAGTGGCTAAAAGACATTAATCTCGTCTGACTTTCTCCCACATAGTTGTGTGTCCTAAAGATCATCGCAAATGCATGTCAGATGTGTGCACATACTGTACAAACATTGCGATTTATCCAGCTTGTTTATATTCAATATTTTTACATCCTTGCCTCGATGGATTCAGGGTGGCAAGCTTAAACATAAGCAAGTATAATGGCCATTAACAGCACGACATTTATCATATAAGGATAGGCACGCAGATAATTGGTGATGCTGACAAGTATGTCTGAAACAAGGCCGTTAGCAGATACCTAGATACATAGATAAACAAACCTTTTATATAGTTTTATGAACATACAGCTCATTCACTTCCTTTCAGGCAGGACACTTGCACCAAGGTTTTAATCATTTATTTCAATAATAAGACACATTTTATGCTTTGAAACGTGTAAAAGAAAGCTTGATACTGTCCCTGAGCTCCTGAAGTACACAACATTCACATACAACTTAATGTGAAGAGGCAGATAAGGTGAAGGGTGTTACATAACAGTAAGTAGTGTGCGGACCATCTAATGTGAGAGATGGCAAGCACACATGTATGATTGGATGGAATATGGATCACTTGACTATGAAATGAACATACAATCTATAGTTAAGAGTTAAGTTAAATACAAATAGGGCATTTTATGTGTTCATTCATGGTTTGGTCGAGTACTAAATGGATTTTGCCTCTCAGAAAGTAATGTGCAATTTAATTTTCAACATAAAACTCTCTGGATTAAGAGTTCAAAGCCATTTTGATTTCATAATACTTTAACTGCCCCACTGAAATGGCCGATTTACACAACGAACAAACGGCAACACACACACCTCAACGTCTCTTTGTGTCTCTCTCTCTCTCTATACAGTAGCTGTGTTTCCATCTGACTGCCAAGATAATCTTATGCAAACCCTTTTGAGATGTCGAGGGAAATAAAATGTGAATTTGGAGTATTTTCCTTCACCTTGGTGGAAACGGATAAATTGGCTTCCTGAATGTCAACAAACACATCTGCATGAAAACTGGGTGAACTAAATAATAAGTGTGAAAGCGGCTGTTGTTACTGTTTAGTGTCCCTTTAACCTCAAGATGATAACATAGAAATTCAGGCTACACAAGCCGAATCCACAAAACTAAACCACAGTGGCGGAGGGATATTAGTATTTAAAAAGTCACTAATGTTTTGCATAAATGTCTCGAAATGACACGTCTTTCAACACAGAGGACAGTTTAGTATATTGTTCCAGTTCTAGTCCCACTTTTTCTTTTAATTCAACACAAAGTTTGCAAAATCTATTGTCTGTCTCTCATTCTGTGAGCCTCCCTCTACCGCTGCCTGCCACACCCTCTCTACATGTGTGTGACATTGAGTTGTGAACAATTCATTGGCAAACAAAAAAAAAAGAGACAGACATGACAATAGCATTCACAGACTAGAAGAAGAGGAGGTCGCAGACTGTCAGCAGGAGCACACGGAGGAAGCAGAGGGATACGTTCGCATTGTTTAGTTGAGAAGCGGCACTCAGGGATGATGGTTCTCTATAGTGCCACGTTCCAGGGGTGTCACACTGAAAAGGAAATACAGTGAAGGAAAGAGAGCAAGAGAGAGCGGAAAAATGGAAATGTTATGCTGACACATTTCAATGGGCCAGTATACTGCATCAGAACTCATTTTGGGTGGTTAAACAGCCTCCCCTCGAAACGTTTTGACGTTGGATTATGGCGAGCTGTGTCGATTTCTGCGATGTGCAACCCGACATTCACACAGTGATTGGTCAGCTGTGTGGAGGTGAGAAAGTACTGTAAACTTATCTTTCTTTCCATTTCTTTACACAACAATATCTGCCACTTTTCACAGAGTGCAACACTTTGAATGTCTTCCATCATCCCCATATTAAATTAAATGGTGCCCCACCCTCTCCAAACAATCAACTTCATCATCATCAACATAATGTACAGCATTTGCAACAGTTAGCAAAACCACAAGCTTTGCCAAACACTTCCGCTCTGTTTGTATTCCTGGCCGCTGAGTTCCTCTTCCTCTTCCTCTTCCTCTCTCATTTCCCTTTGTGCTTGTTGAAGAGGGCGTACAGGATCTTCAAGGTGGCGGTGACGTCCTGAGACACAATATCTGTCACACAATCCACAGGAGACATTTAGAGTGTGTTTATAATGCTCCGTCAGCATCTTCCAAGCCGCTGAGGCAGTGAGAACGCGAGGATGCTTTTACCAACATTAGCAAATAACTATGTTCACGATCCATCCCAACAGGTCGTAGATCAGGAAGGCATGACAAACAACCTTAGATGGATATTTCATCAATACGTCCTTGTGGAGGGACGAGATCCCAACAAAATTGCACCCGGTGAGAGGCACTAACTGGATGAATGTGACACTAAGATCGACTTCACCATTGGCTCAACCTCATTAATGCATGCCTCGCGCTCCGGTCGGTGCAGGGATTCCTCATTCCATCACAGCAATTATGGCGGTAATTAAAAGGCACAAAAAATTAATGAAGTTAGCCCCTCGCTCCCGGCTTAGATTAATTGTGCTTGTCTTTACATTAACAGTTATTATGTTGGGGATTTACTTCACAATCACAGGCTGGCAGGCTGTATTGTGGAGAAGTTGTAGGGATTCAAAGCTCAGAGAGAATACCAAGCATTGCGTCAATAATGGATCTGCAGGGAAGTAAAGTAGATCCATTAGCTATTGATTGATTCGCAGTTGGTATCTCACTGAGTCAGTCACTCTTCTTCCTTTTTTATTGATTTACTCCACAGGGTCAAAAATTGACACCCACACATTACACTCATATGTGATTGTTGATTTCAATCTCTTTCCAAAACCATGGGCCTTAATATGTTGCAATGACAGACTTCTACAAGGATTAATTTTTACAACCTGGGAGGAGGGATTTTGCTTCTATTGAGCCAAAAGAGCATTAGTAAGGTCGGTGTTACAGTTACATCCTAAAGCTGTCGGATGGGGTCGTTTGACGTCAGGCTGGTCAAGATCTCCCACAAGAAACTGGAAGACAACATTTATTCTTGGACCTGTCTTTGTGCATTGTCATGTTGAAAAGATGTGAGATATTACAAGATCAGATTTATGACCTTTGACCAGTTATGAACTCTTTTGATGTTTTTCTTTTCTTTTTTTAAACAGCATCTCTAATAGTGAAGACTTATTCAGAGGCAGATTTAAGATTTATTTAAATCTTTATATGAAAGAGAGCATTGTTTCAACACAGAAACGAAAGACAGTATACATGCTCACCTTATTTAAACAAGGAGAAAGAAGTATTTCCCAAGAATGTACGTAATGTAATGCTTTCAGAATATTTCTGGGATCTGTCTGATAACGGGGCGGTGTATAGTAGCAGTGCTCCAAGATACAGATAACATATCTCACACAGACACACACACACTCACACACACACTCACACACACACACACACACACACACTCACACACACACACACACACACACACACACACACACAGGTTATATCCCTGTGTCTATCATCGGGCACCAAAGTAACATCGTCCCCTTGACACCGTCTCCCTCGCCGCTCCTCTCTAAATGAATGATGATGACCTCGGACTGAGCCAATCATCCGCAGTGATACTCATCGAGACACAAGTCGCACTCATTCATATTCCTCAAGCAATTCCATCTTTCCCTCCAAAACACTGTCAAACCCACACTCCACCGAGCACTGGAGATGATCTCAAACTACCCCTCGCCCCCCCGCTCCCCTTCTTTGCCTCATACACAAACAGATTCTGGCGTTTCCCCGTCACGCAGATAAATGCTCTTGATATTTGATATGATCTGAATTAGTTGCTGTCTTGGAGCTCTGCTGTGTTTCTCTTGCAATCATCTTGATTGCAGGCCCTTCTGTTTTTTTTGTGTGTGTTTTTTTCATCCTCTGTGCCTGGCATTTTAATTTGAGTAAAATCTGTTGTCAACAAGGCAGAGTGTGTATATTGTGCGGGGTATTTCCTCACCTTGTGGGTTAACACTAGACACTTGAAGGCCTGTGTCATGAAGGAGGTCCAAGGCCAAGGTCACATTGTGAATCTAGAGGTCAAAGACAAAAGATATTAGAAGAAGATATTTTATATTTGAATAAACTTTTGGTAAAACTTGTATTAATATCTCCATATGTGCGGTGATATATTATAAATCCTCTAGTTACAGAATTTGTAGGCATTTGCTTTTACTTTAAAATTATCAATACTACAGTGTAGAAATACTTAAATGTTGTGAAAGTGCAAAAGTATTTAGTAAATTATCAAAAGTACTTATTAAGCAGAGTGGCTCGTCTCAGAACATTGTGTATATTATTGGATTAGAATCATTGATAGATCAATGTACCCATCACTTAAATTAAATGTTGCATATTTAGTCATGTATGATAGTCAAAATGTATAAATATTGGCTATAAAATGGGGAGAAAAGGTAACAACTTAATATTATATATTATAAGCAAAGCGAATTATGGATCAGGATACTATAAATTGTGTTTATAACCAGACACTTTTTAGTTTTTAAGTATAAAGAATGAAGTGTCACAGTGTCTTCTATATACTGTAGTAAGTTATTCATAAACTCTTCATATCTGTGATAAAAGAGTCATAACTTTTTCATAGATTCGTCCTATTGCTTCATATAAAGTGAGATCAAAGATATCATTATAAGTCACACAGAAGTAATTATGCATCTACTTTTATTATGGGAATTGTAAAATATTAATTTGATCATATCTTATATAGTAATAGGCCCGATTTTAGATCAGGTTTCAGTACAATAGCTCATTATCTACTCTGCTCTTGTTGGAAATTAAATTAGCTCAAATTGAGAGTATGCTGATCTCACTGTAGTACTTTTGAATTAGAATAACGCAGTCTGTGTATATCTCCATTTTGATCAGTCAAAAATTCAATTAATTCTGATTGCAATTAAATAAATAAATGTGTTGCAAATGAAACACACAACATCAGAGAGCATCCGGAGGCAGAATTATGATTAGCACATCTTTGAGGATTCACTTCGCTGACAAAGTGTCAGGAATCCATAGTGAACCCATACTGTACCATCTCAGAGTGATTGACAGGGGTCAGGTTGAAGTCATAGAGCGGGATGAAGAAGCCTTCGAGCTGTCCGATCAGCAGCAGCAGAATCACGCCGTCAGCAAACTAGACAGCAAACACACCGGACGTTGGAGCCCGTCCAAGGAAGGAGATTTAATCTCAAGGAGAGTGGTCAATTAATTAGCCTTTTCTTTCTTTTACAAGTGCTCCAAAACAGTTCCGCTGTTTCTTTTGTTCTTGTTGTACCTGTTTGTCCATATCAGCCACCTGCAGACCCATGGTCGTCATATTCTGGTTGACAAAGTGTAAAATGGCCTGGCAAAAACAGAGAGAGAGAAGAAGTAGGTTGGACAGTTTGAGACCAACCAATCGTGTTCTTCATCCAACCCTGACAAACGCTTTAGTAAAAGTCATCAATCATCTATATTTTTATAATAACAAAGTATCAAAATGTTTGAAATTGAATTTTTCACTATTTCCTGACATTTTATAGATAAAATAATGAATCAAATATTCAAATAATAACGAAAATAAATATATAAAGAGCCTTATTTAAAATTTGAGCTGAAATATTTGATTGATTAATTGATTAATGATTGACAGGAAATTATTGGCAACTATTTTGATAGTCAATTAATCATTGAAGTCACTAAAAAGTTGGTCCGACAAAAGGAATGGCATCCCTACTCATAATACCCGTCATATTTTGCATTGTAAATTGATGCAGAAGGTTTGCACGGGGTTAACGTTGGTAACTATTCCCCATTCCATGACATTTTATAGACCAAATGATTAATCAATTAATCAAAAATCAATTAGCAGATTAATCAAAAATGAATTTGCTAATTGGTAAGAATACTTTGATCCATTGGCAAATACTACAATACTACAGGCATCATTGTGTTTGTATGTTTCAAGTTAAGCACTTCCTCAGCACTTCCCTTCTCCTTGTTATATACCTTCTTCACCGTGTTGACCTTGTGAGCCTCAAGCTTCAGCAGTTGCTCGATGGGATCTTCCCCTGGGCGACCAGAGAGCCAAGAAGAGTGTGTTTAAAAAAGAAAATCATCGTAGACTGTAATGCTGCTTCAATGACATTCAAAATGTCAAATCATCTCAACCTCTTTACTCACTTTCAGTCTCGCTGAGGGAGTCTGAGTCTGCGTCACTGTCGAGAAACACAACAGAATATGAAATGTTTTTCTGACATCTACAGAATCACACGGGACAGAAATCTGCTCACCTCTCCTCCGTCAGCACCTCCGTCAGTACATTTGATTTGATTCCATTTCTGCTCACCTGCATGAAAATTAACCAGAATTGAGAAGCGATTCCACAAGGTGTGTGTTAAGACTAAGATTTGGAGCAGAGAGTGAAACTCACTTCCATAACTATAACTTCAACTTTCACATTCGGGGGCAAATCCAGTTCGGGCTGGAAAGATCTCACCATGGCAACCAGCAGATGAATAGTGGCCAGAAGGTCTTTGTTGTGGATGACTGACAGGCACGAACAATACACACACAAAAAAAAACAACTTGACAGAACTCATCACCTCCCAGTGTAGCAGCAAAGAAAGGCCAACAGGATTTGAATCTTAGAAATAAATGAACATCTAACTGAAATTAAATTTAAACTGCTGAAGGATCTCTTAAGATTTTCATGGAATCAAATCCTGTTTATGAGACTATTTATTGTTCGCATGTTTTCAGCAAAAGCCATTCTATGTGTGTGTGTGTGTGTGTGTGTGTGTGTGTGTGTGTGTGTGTGTGTGTGTGTGTGTGTGTGTGTATGTTTTATACTTTCCATTAGAGTCTGAAGGGGTCAAACCTCCTGCAACATTTACACACACATTGTGAGACCAACACGTTTCAGCTGTCATACAAAGTGCCAAACTGCTCTTCAGGGTCCAGTCTAATGAGTTGAGGAGCCGGAGTGTGAACCACCGATTTTTTAATTAGTAGACGACCCGATCTACCTTCTGAGCCACAGCCATATCGTATCCCATCCATCAACCTCCTGGCATTTGTCGCTCCTTATACTACGTCACCTGACTTCCTCTTTTCCTCCTGTCATAATTACTACGGTCGCCAAAGGTCGATGTTGTCTACTTGTATTGCTTCTTTCGGTGTGAGTAGATGATAAAACCTACTAGTTGGTGTAGCAGGCCTGCTCTGCCCCGCATCTATGAGGCTGATAACGCCCATTTAATCAGCTGATAACATTCACCTGGGTAGTTTAATCAGGTTACGTCCGTTCAGTCACATTCAGTGACTCCTTTCTCAGTTAAGTGTTCAGCTGTTTATAAAGTTGAAATGATTATTTTTGGCCTTTCTTTGCTTCCCTAACCCAGCACATAGACACACATAATCCACTGACAGGTGATTGAAACAGAACCCCATCATGTTTATCTCCTCCAAAATCCCTCACAGTTGGTGTAAGCAAACATGGCACCCGTTGAGCTAGCACCAAATCCTGTTGCAATTCGAAGATCGTTGCCAGAACAGAACATTTGTTGTCTTCGTCGTTGAAGCCCCGTCAACAGCATGACTCACGTTTGACGTTCCACTTTGATCCGGCTGTCGTCCTGCAGGCCCAGTCTCTTGTCCAACTCCTCCAGGATCACTCCCAGCTTGTGGATCTGAGCGGGGATGGTCAGTGCCATGTCCTCCACAGACACATCCACACCGGCCAACCTGGCTGTGCAAATCAGGAAAATTCTAATTATTTGTTATACTTTTACTGACAAGGGCTGTGTTTTGGGTATTATAAATGACAAGCCTTTAGGTGAACTACACGGGGGGGGGGGGAACATTTGTCAGTTTTCCATCTTCTAATTTAGATTTGATTAAATGGAAGTCAGGCAATGATAAATGACAGCACACTCATTCAAATGTGCATTAACTCACACAGCATGTGATGAAGCACCAGACCATCGTACAGATCCTCCTCCAGACTCTGAACCACTATGTGCTCTGGTTTCAAAGTGCTATTGATCCAATAAACCAGTGCCTACCAAAACACAATTAATCACACAGTCAGACACACAGAACACTTTCATCTTCTTGCATATATTTCCAATCTACAGCATTGAACCTCGGTGGTGTTTTGTTTTTTTATCTCTTCATCGATTTTAAGAGTTATTACGATTTTGATGGAAATGATGAAAAATATAAAATACCCCTCCAAAATAGCTGATCTCTTATTTGTTTGTCCTCCCAACTCTATATATGAGACATGTCAGGTTTATTTAGATATTTATTCATTCACTGCCGCTTGCATGAAGCATTTGTGCTGCCATCTTTTCCAATCAAAACCTAGTTTTAAAGTCAGATCCGGCCGACTCTGACGACGACTCCTCGCCGCGACTCTCTCATCTGTCTCCCATCACCTCTGATAATTACGTTCATTAAAATTTCACTGATCCTTCCACCGCTCTCCCTGCGTCAGATATTATTCATGCCCTTCACTGCACACATATACATGCAGGCGCTGTAATGTATTTCCTGTGCAGCATTCATCTCCAACCCACTCAGGACACACTCCCTGTGCGGTCCAGGATGAGCTCAGATGTTACAGTAAATGTTTAATAAAGGATAGAGATTCAGACAAAGCTCTGAATGTAGAAAACAAGAATTATCCTCTTACCTCTTTTAGCTTTTGAAGTTTGGGGTCTTTTAAAGACGCTGGCTGAATGAGCTTCTGCTTCTCTCCTGTGTGAATATATAAACAAACTGCTTTGGTCAGAGAGTCGTTTTCTTATTTTACAGCCTTTTAAATGCTATAATTTAGTAATTAACAGCTCTCTTATCAATTATTGTCCTTTGAATATTGTATTTATTAAAAGGCTGTGTTTGCTCCTTCATTACAATACACACACATCAACTTTACATTTTAAAATGCATCCCCTACATGCATTTGTTATTTAATTTCCATACGGTATAAAAAGCAATTAGCTAAAGTTGCATGAGCTGCATTACTGTTTGTCAATCTTACATTATTGTTGTGTGCTTAAGCAGTTTAAGGCTCAGTACAAAGGATGTTGGTGTCTTATTGTTTTGGGTTTATGGCTTTTTAATAGCTTTAGTATGTTCATCCACTCTCAATGCTCTC
The DNA here is from genome assembly GCF_900634415.1 of Cottoperca gobio. Taxonomy (NCBI): domain Eukaryota; kingdom Metazoa; phylum Chordata; class Actinopteri; order Perciformes; family Bovichtidae; genus Cottoperca; species Cottoperca gobio. The sequence continues at coordinate 21,197,053 of NC_041360.1, forward strand.
CACAGAGTTGTTTCCAGATGCAGTCAGACTAATGCAGGTGAACATAGTGGAGATATTTCCCCTCAGGAGATGGTTGAAACTAAACCATAGCTCAAAAAGAGAGTGAATATTGGACCGACATTCTTTACGCGGTGACGTCTTCACCCCAATAACTCACGACGATAATATCTGAGAAAACTTTGGCAAACATGAGAGATGCAGACTTGATGTTCATTATGAGGGATTACACAACTAAAGTGTGCTGATAGATTCTCATATCAAAGGGAAATGAATGTAAACAGATGGTGGCTCAGAATTGATGCAGGTCTGCAAAGCCTACACATAGGTGTAAGTAACATTGACTGATAATTAGCAGCTCACTGAATTCACACAAACCCTGAAAAGACTTGATGTCCACAGGGTCTTCCTCTTTGTGATACTCAAAGACAGCAGCCTCCATCGCGTCTCCTGAAGGTGAGATATTCAACACCTGTCAGCAAAATCTGCAGAGAAGACGAGCTTGAATATAAACCACAGTGGAATAAAGTCTCTCTCTCTCTCTCTCTCTCTCTCTCTCTCTCTCTCTCTCTCTCTCTCTCTCTCTCTCTCTCTCTCTCTCTCTCTCTCTCTCTCTCTCTCTCTCTCTCTCTCTCTCTCTCTCTCTCTCTCTCTCTCTCTCTCAGCAGGGGCTCAGTAAGTGTCGTCAAATTTCCAACTGCTGCAGGGGAGTTACTCTCTGACCGGTAGTGGAAGATGCTGATTGCAGCTCGCTGTTGCGTGAACATCCTGAACCTCCAAATATCTGCTCTTCAGGTTCAAAGTCTTGTACTCAATGGATTTCTACAATTGGGTTTTGAGAAGTTTTTTCTTTTCATGTCTTCGGGGGTTAAGAAGTTTCTAAAAACACAACTGAACCAGTGCAAAACTTGTCAAATAGAAAAAAGGAAGATGTTTAGTTTCCTCACTTCCTTCTCTCTTGCTCAGTGGCACGCTCAACAGATCATGTACTGTAGATCCCCCACAGGTTTGCAGGGCTTTAACGCTCCCATTTTTTAATCATACAGTCTGAGACAAAGCACAGTGAACACATAAAATAACACTCTGACAAAACTGACGTGATCTGGAGTGTGTCAAACTGTTGTTTCCTGGATGTGGAGAAGAGAGAAGCTACCGGTGGTGAGAAACTTTTCTTTTCCTGTGTGTTTTATGTGCTTGTGGCTTCCTTTTCCTGAAGTTGACAGTAAGTTTCAAACAAGGTCATAAACAAAAAAAGTGTTTTTGAATAAGCTTACCTTTAGTACTCTTGAGAGCGACTCGACAGAATTGGGTGACTTCAGCTGAGGTAAGTTCCTTAACTGATGTCAAATGCACACACTGTCAAAACAGCGATAAAAGAAGTGGAGAGGGCTGTAATCTATCTGAATACCGCCTCCTGTGAAGTCTATCTGCGCAAAAAGGTCTGACGGTACTCAATTTCAAACCGTTGCTTTAAAAGAAAATAACATGTCACAGGGTCGAAGGGGAAGATCAGCACGGAGAGGATGTGGCAGAGACGAAGGTAGCACTTCCTCTTTTTGATACTGGCTTTGCACGTTTTTTTTCAGATTTATATTCTGCCTCACATGCTGCGTTTGAGACTTTAATAGTAAGTAGGCTATGTGTAGAGAGGGAAACAGGGAAGACTCTTGGGTTGCAAAATGTATTGTTTGGACAACCGCACTTCAGGAGGGGCCGAGAGAAGCGTGACACTCCGAGGCCTGAAACACTCGACTCACACGTCTCCATCTGTGACCGGATCAATTTGCTGTCGTCTGGTCTCCAGCCTTCACAAAAACAAAAACAAAAAGAAGCAGAGAGATAGAGACAACACAACAAAAAGCTCTGCATGTTCAGCTTTGTTGAAGGACCACCCATCAGCCAGACGGAGGGGCAATTTGGGGGGGATGTGGAAGGTTACCATAGCAACAAAGGAATGAGACAAGAAAATAAAAGGTCTAAAATAAACCTGTAATTCCTTTAGCTGAACCCAAATTGCAGCAATTGGCTATTCCAAAGCAAATTTTGCTCAAAAGCCAAAGCAAATCTAACCTATCACACAAGTAGGACACACAATGAAATTCTCATTCTGTTTGATTTCAGGCATTTATTTCTTGATAGGCAAGATAATAAAAAAATAAAGAAAACGCACAGGGGTGAGACATTCAACGCAAGCGTGGTTTAGATTGATTCATCCACTTTCTTAATAATTCATCCCCAGCTCTAAAATGCATGAGTAGTCGTGCATGGTTAATCTGAGCATGTCTCCATGCTCTGCTTCAGGAGAGCAGTGTGAAGGTCCAGGTCTCCTCGGAGACTCGTCTGAAAGGCAGGTCAATACGGAGATACTCTCGGCTCTCTCGGGATGGAGCGAGAGCGCGGTTGCACTTAAGGCAAAAGCATCAGCTTTAGAATATGGCTTGAGAAGTGGTGTGCATAGTTCAGAGTAAAGAGGACCGTTCACAGTTCATTCAGCTGTCAAGTAAAAGCGATTATAATATATATATATATTTATATATAGCTGTAGTAAGAATATACAAACAAAGCATTTTCAGATATCATATAATACATAATACATAGCATTTTCAAGATTCCTAAAGGAATAGTTTGGGGGAAAATGCTTCTTTTTCTAGAGTTACATGAGAAGACAGTGAGTCCAAAGCTACAGTCACCTGCCGGTTAGCTTAGCTTAGCTTAGCTTAGCTTAGCTTAACGATAGAAGCAGTGGGAAACAGCTCTGCCCTACAAAAGGCAAAATGCAGCAACTATGATGTATTTGTTCATGAGTTACAACCAGAATCAGATTTTTTGACATCTGTATTTCTTTATACTAAAATAGTATGCCATAACATTTTTAAAACAGCTTTTTAAATGTGTAGTAACTGCCAAATGGAGCTAAAAACGGTACTGTCATGAGACAGCAAAAAAAGATAGCTATATCATTAGCCACGGTGAGCCTTAGCTAAAGCTATTAAACTGTTTTTCCCTATTTGTCAGTCAGCACCAGCAGTTTCCCCATGTCTTTATGCTAAGCTAAGCTAAGCTAAGCTAACTAGTTGCTAACCTTAGCTTAATATATAGGGATAAAAATCTTATCATGTAACTCTTGGCAAGAAAAAGAATATGTTTATTTCCAAAAACTATACTTTAAATATTTACACAAATTAATTTGAGATACTAACTAATATAAAACAGCATTTTCAACTTTCTTAAATATTCTGGAGAGTAAACACTTTAACACACAAATGTTTTAGCATTCTGCCCTCATTCATTTCTGCTGTGACAGCTGTGTATTCAAAAGGATAAAGGTTTCCTTGGTTGCATTTAACATTGGAGGAATAAATAAATACTAACATTTGAAGAAGATTAAATACTAACATTCAGAGCCTTTCAGGCGACTCCCCCCGGGGTCTTTTTAAATCACATATAATGGTGACTTTCAGTCCTAGTTGATCTCCTCCATTGTACAGACTGCAATGTGTAATATGAGCACAGGCACAGGGCAGCGTTCAAAAGTAATAACGGGGGGGGGACACTGGAAAAGTTCAGTCAGAGTTTTTGTAGTTGGTGAAAAGGTTGTAGAGGACTCTGAGGGTGGACTTGAGGTTCAGGTTGACAACATCTGGAAAACAAATTGGAGACATTTGTTAAACTTATTTCGAGGAAATTCAGGAAGAGAAATTATAGCTTTGACATGCACAAAAAACTAATCTTATAAGAGAAGAATTGGATCCTTGGAAGACTGAAGCACCAAATAAATGAGCTGTGCTACCATAAAATCATATTTACAATGCAAAGGAGCTTCTTCTATGATTGCTGTTGGACTACTTTTCCTTTAAAGGTTATTTGTAATTGTGAAAAGGAAATGGAGCTTAAAATAGCTCATCATAGATCATAAGATGTATTACTCTTTACCAGGAGAGATTTAAAGGCACAACAACACTTCCTGTCCTCTTCATTAGGAACACAGTGTGCTCCACAAGTGCTTTTTTTTTTGTCATTCCTCATCACAACTAGGTCTTTGTTAAGTTATTCAAGCCAGACACCATTTTTTTCTACAGCGGTGCCATATTGCATCACCATTTAAACTTGGATGCCTTAAGCTGCTTATCGTCTGCATTTCGCCGTTAGCTCGGGTGACACTGTTGATATCATTAACAGCTACTTTTGTTTATAATGAACCTGCAGATGTGCAAAATCTTCAGCAAAGCGCACGCTAATGAGAACACATAAACTGTTGTAGGAGTGCAGTTGGACGATGATAGCAGAATGAAGATAGTAGCTATAATGTCCAATTACTGCAGAAATTGTGAGTTTTTTTGGTGTGAAGAAATATTTCCTTCTGGCGTAGTCAAGAGAATGTTTGTAGAAGGAAAGAGCATTTGCATTAATACAGTGTGAAAGTCGATTCCAGATTCAAATATTTATTAATAACATCCACAGTATAGTACTTAGTCTCCATCTCCAAGGATGCAATTATAATAAAATAGAGATATACAAAGACCATTTAAGGAGCAATTTAGGCCGAATAAAACAATAAAAACAAAGAGCAAAAGCAAAAGTGTGTACTGTGCATTCAGTAGTAGAGTATAAGTGATTCAAAACTGGAACGTGGGATATGAAATATGGAGAAATATGGGACAAGAATGTGGAGCGAAACGTGAATATTTTAGATACTGTAGCTCTCAGAGCCATACATATTTTCTTAACTGTAAAGTATACTTCTCTCTTACATAATTCTAACATTATTTATACCATGGTCTGAGTGAATGCTCGATTCTGATTGGCTGCATGCACCTACTAACTAATTAGTAGCAATTATTTTGCGCTGGCTGTTTCTAAAATTAGTAACCTTAGCCTTCTGGGAGGGCAGTAGCTCAGTCCGTAGGGACTCGGCTTGGAGTACAGATTGTGGACTGGTAGCTGGAGAGATGCCAGTTCACCTCCTCGGCACTGCCGGGATGCCCTTGAGCAAGGCACCGAACCCCATCTGCCCAGGACGCCTAACCAGGGGCAGCCCGCTCGCTCTGACATGTGTATTTCAAGCTTATGTGTGTAATGTGTAAAAAATAACAAGAGTGAAAATTGAATTTCCGCTCGAGGGATTAATAAAGTGTGTCTTCTTCTCATGCTAAAGCGTAATTACAACAACGTTAACATTTCTTTTAATCTATTTGGAGAATATGACAAAAGGGAGAAACGGCACAAGCATGTTCGCAGAGGGAGAATGAAATGACACAGAAGATGAAAAACCTCCCCACCATGGCGACTGTAATACACAAGCTGCAATAAGTACACTGTCCCTCTGGATCATCAGTAGGTTCTACTGCAAAATGCATGAAAATATAAAATAATTGTCCATTTCATTTTATTTTGCAAGTGACCCTTCAAGGTTTCCATTATCAGGAATTAATGGACTCACGGAGGCAAGCGTCCGACGCACAGCACACCCCCCCCCCCCTGTTGTCCATTAATTCCTGATAATGGAAACCTCGGCATTATCCTTTACATAATGCAATGATTGTATTGTGATAACTTACTACTACATACTCGTGAACAACTAACTAATAATCATAATAAAAGCAACAACTATGTGAAGCCAGTAAGTCATACTCTAATTCTTTAAGTATAAGCTGTTCAATTCTCTTAAATAAGAACAAGCGTGATGCTCGGGGCACAATGAACTCAGCACCATCCAACCAGTATTAAGAGTTTAAGGGTGAGGCAAGGTCTCCATCTACTGGACAACTTGTAATATGACTGCTACTGTAGGCCAACCATTAAACACAATTCTTAAATAAATCTTAAAAGGTCCCCTGTCGAGTGCGAGAGACTCATGATCTCAGTCAGCCTACATAAAATCTCCTCTGTGAAATTGTCTTCTGATCTTGTAATAAAGTAATCTGTAGAAGTCTATAAAAATACCTTCAGGTCTGGCTTTGGGTTTCTTCAGGCCTCCATCCTGCATCAGCTCGAAGGAAAACGCCACATTGTGGACCTGTAGGAGGCACAAGCGTAAACACTCAATGTTCTCATGAGTTGCTAAAAATCTTCCTGTTGGAACGACATAAATTTCACTTTTTGAGGATGTGATCACCTTCTGTTCGAAGCTCTCAGGGGTGAGGAAGAAGTTGTACAGAGGGACAAAGTAGTCTTCTAGCAGCCCCATCAGCAATATCAGGTACACGCCATCAGCAAACTGGACACACACACACACATATATGGATTATATGCATATGAAAAATACAATTGTGCATGCAAATAGAGGGACCGAAACAAAGAGCAAACATCTCTCACCTGAGATTCCAGCTCAGTGACCTCCAGGTTCAGCTTGTTCAGGTGTTTGTTTACGAAGGTGATGAGAGACTGGAAACAGGATCAACAAACAATAATCATTCCTACAGCATAATCATATTATTATACTATACGTTATCGTGCACAGAAAGTGTCTTTAATACCGTTTTCACCACGTTGAGCTTGTCAGGTGCGTGATCCAACAAAGTGTCAAACGCGTCCCTCTCTGTCGTAAGAAGAGAAATAATTCAAAGGTTATGAATACTTAAAAGGAACAGTTTGGCTTTTTGGGAAATGTCGAAGGTGTCAAAAACATAAGAAGATCAATACCACTCCACTTTCTGTCCTGTAAATATATGTCTGCAGCCAGAAGGTGGCTAGCTTAGCTTAGCTTAGCATAATGACTGGGAACAGGTGGAAACAACTAGCTTGGCCAATTGTGGTTTTATGGTTGTTATCCAGCTGAGGTCAGGAGGCAGCAGAAGAGGAAGGCAATGCTCACGGGCAGGACATAGTCTGGCACATAAGGCCCTGTAAAACCACAGCTTGTTGCTTTTACACTTTAGTTTTATAGAACATGTTAATTATTGAGATTTAGAGATGCTTGAAGTCATATTTTGTAACCTTCAGACGGAGCCAGACGAGCTGTTACATCATATTTATTTTTATATTTTAGAGTGGAATCGATGTTCTCATCTAACTGTCAGCAAGAGACCGAACAGCGCTTTTCCCAGAATGCTTAATTATTCCTTTAGGCAGATATATGAATAAAACAATAAAAGTAAAGGGACATCTGCATAATACTGTAACACGATGTGTGTCTGGGACTCACCAAACCTTCCCATCATCATTCTGAAAACAAAAAAGAGAAACATTATTAATACTTTACATTAAAACATTAATATAAGAAGTGGATTCAATAATTAAGTACAAGCTCTTACTCTGTGGTGCTCGTCAGCTCCTTGGTCACAAGAGCAGTCTGCAGGATGCCTTCTCGCTTCTGCTCAAACACAATGAAAATATTTCACTTACTACAGTGAGTATAGACAAAGACATTTAGCTATAAACTGACGCTTTGACGTGTTAGCCTTATTGTATTGCTGTTTTGTAAGGGTCTTTGTTTTTATTATGGTGTCTTTGGTTGTTTTGAGGTTAAATTAAGGAAATTTCTAAGATGACACGATTGTATAAGACATTTTATATGTGATCTTACAGACTTTTGAGGTATATTTTGCATTACCTGTCTTTGTCTTATGTTGTTTGTCTGTAAATCCCTTAAAAATACATTCTTAATATCAGTGAGGGTTAAATAAAAGTTTAACTAGAGACCATCTTGATAGGATCACACCAGCCATGACACCAAATTGGGCAGACTGACCCAGGAACACATTTAGCCACGATGACACAAACAGACTCACAAAGGTAAAAGGTAATTAAATGAATACAAATAACTACACACGTCTGTATCCATCCCTACATAATTGCACATAATGATAAGGAGCGATAACCCTGTGTGAGCTTGACGAGCCACTTTACCTTGACGACCACCACCTGCACAGAAACATGCTCAGGCAGCCTGATGGGGGCCTGGAAGTGCATCGCGAGAGCCACAAGCAGATAGATGATCGCCACCAGGTTCTTTGAGTGGATGGCTGTAACAGTAAAGCATAGAAGAGCACTGTCAGCTCTTTGCACACTGCTACCTAACATAATGATGCAAGCACTTTTCGGGGCTTTTTTTTCCAGGGACAAAACTAAAAATGAAAAAGCTCCAAATGAGCAGTTAATGAAGCATAAATGAATGCAGCTCTGTGGACTCCAGCGGGAAATCCTTATGTGTGTAGAGCTCCTCAAATCTCTGTGCAGGATTACATACTTTCTATTTGTAATGCAAATTAAGAGATTAAGAATTCGGGGGGGCAGCAGAAACTCACAGTCCACGCTCCACTCAATGGTCCAGCCGTGAGGCCTCAGCAGCTCGTTGACGGACTCCAAAACCGTCTGAAGCTTCTGCTTTTGTCCGATCTCTGACTGAGTCACCTCGGCCACGTTCAACTTCCTGCCTGACAACTTTTCTGTCAACGACATGAGAGATGGGATATCAGCTCGCAGGGAAAGACTTCTGAAGAATCATGAATACTTGTATCATGTGGCAGTATTGTGTTGTACTGAACAGGTAATCTGTAGTGCACGTGGTTATAAAACACATGAGAGGAAACAGATTTAAAAAAGGGAAAGAAGTGTTACAGAAGTGCTCCAAACCAAAAGCAAAACAAAATGTTTCTTTTTTTTCATGCCTTTATCAGTGCGAGAGAGGATTTGGGGAGTTTATCTCAAGTGCGTGGGTTCAAATATATATTTAAAAAAAAAGACTTGCAACACTGAAAAAAGGAAATCTTAAGAAATATGCGATAACAAACTGAACAGAAGAACAGAAGGTGCAAAAGGGCTTTAACAGAAACAAAGAAATCTCACATTAAAATGTTTCCTGCTGTGTGTTTTAGTTGTTGTTCATGTTCTGCAACATATGTAACCAAGTGTCAGTCTTGTTTTGTATGAGGGGGTTTCTGTAAATTAATGTTAGTTCTGAATGTTTTATTCTTGTACTGATTCGATCACACAAAGAATTTAAGAATCTACATACAAGCTTTGCTACCTACAGATACACGTGTGACATATAGCCTCTGAAGAACATCAATGTCTGTAAATATTGTGTTTATTACAGTTATTCATTTGTCTAAAGGAGATCTTGTTGTCCAACCTACGGTAACAAGGGATAAGTGTCGTCAAAAAAAGCTTACAGGGTTTTTGTTTTTTGTTGGCTGGGTGTGGAGGAGTAAACGTTTAGTAAGAGTAAGCATGCAGCGTCTGCAGTATGTGCATTAACAGATAACAACCACAAGGGGGAAACAGACCAAACACACAGAGACACAGGCATCACAGTGGACACTGGACACAACAATCACGTGCTGATGTAAATATATTGAAACGTTATTGAATAACCTGATGGTTTGATATTTTAAAGCTTGTTTAAACAATGTTTTTTCTAAATTTCAATTCAAGAAAAAGGAAGATAGTAGTGGAATAACATGCAGCCAGGGACTCTCCCATGTGGCATGCACCCACTCGGCTATCAGGTTGCCCATGAAAGAAATGTTTTGACTGTGATTGTGATGTTTATCAAAGCAAATTGTAATGCTAATTTGAGATAACACTGCGTACTTTGGTTCATTTTAGGCAAAAGATTCACTGCAGCCACTTCTACTGCTAATATCCCAATTAATAGAGAAATTAATTCATGCAAAATAAAGTATTGAATTATTAGAGTTTATTAAAAATACAATGTTTTGGTTATATACTTTTGTCAAGAATCAAACTCATCAAAACATACTTATACTAGAGCCACAGGCTGCATCAACACATTGATTACACCATCAGTTATTGTTTCTCTAATATAAATACGTTGTTGTTTTATATTAAAGTCTGTCCGAAACTTTGCATTTCCAATAAACTTAGTGCAGGAATTGAATAATTTCTCCTACTACTAATACTGCCGTTATTCATAGTGGTGCATGCCATCGTAAGTTGAAGGCCAACAGAAGCTTTACGGATAAAGATGTTGTTCTCACCAAATAACTTCTGGAGCACTTGTCCATCATAACAGTCCTCCTCCAGGTCTTTGACTATGATCCTGTCTTCCTCCAACTCACTGTTGATCCAGTCGATCAGGACCTGGACACAAATCATGACGCACTAAAGAACCTACAGTCAAACTTCTTTTCTGTGCTGTTTTCTTATTGTGTTTATAGCTCTGATTGTGCGGAAGAGATGTGACGCTTTGTGATCGCATACTACCTTCAGAAGATCTTTAAATTTAAGATTGTCCCGCGACGTCGGGTCCAACATGATCCTCTCTGCGTTTTCCTCTGGTGAGGATAATGTGAGAGAAATTAAGACACTTAGCTTCGTTTATGGTGGCACTCAAATATCCTGTTTCATTTCCTACACATTTATCTCCCTTGGATACACACAGACATGTTGTTTATCTCATAAAAAAAACAAAGCTACTGGCACGAACACACACACACACTCGTACAATGTTTCTATCACTCTCACATCAACAGTGATTCACACGGTAATGGGAAGGCGTCTCCTCCCCACCCACTTTCATTTCCTGCTCCTCAGCTGTCAGAGTCCCCATTTCATTTCTCAGCATGTGTCAACACATTCAAATGATCCTGCGTGACCTCAGTAACCTCTGACAGTGAGAAGTTGATCATATTGGAAATGCACCTGCGGTAACACTGGAGCAACAGTCATACATTAAACACATTCAGGCAATAACAGTGTTTTAAAAATAATGGTTCGATTCTAAATAAGCTTTCCGTTACACGTTTGTGTTTATTTACCCATCAGCGTGTCCTCGGGGTGGATCTCTGTCCCTGCGGGAAGCATGGGAGCGTTGATGGCATTCTTCCCCTCCTCATGGAGATCACTCACTGGTAATACAACAATACACACACAAACAATCAAACACAGGGACATTAAAAGTATAAGGATTATTTGAAACATTACTGTATTTCTTTACAGAGACACAGAGGGAGACAAGCAGGCACAGACTGTGGGAGAGAAAGCTTGTCAGAGTCACTGGTAACAGCATCAGTGCACAATTCCCCTTGTGGGTAAAGTGTGGTGTCGATTTTGAGTCAATTTGGAGTCAATTTGAGGCACTTGGTTCTCCTCTACAGACTCTGCTTCAGTCCCTTCTCCACCACTTTTCTCAATTCAGTGTCAGTAACAGTCAGAGCTGGGGGGAAAAAATACATTTCTAAAACACACAGTGTGTACTTCAGACAGGAACAAATCAAACACAATGAATTACTGCTCTCAATTCCACATTAGAAAGTAAACGTAGGCTATATTGTAAAGTGTATTCCACTCAATCACTCGCCATAATGAACCATATTGTGCTGATAAGATGTTGCAGAAACTTCAGAAACAGTTTGTGAGACTCTTTCCTTTCCACTACAGGTTGCATCATACGGGAGCGGTGTACATTAACGTCATTTAAGCACGAGTCTTGGCACTTTAAAGTATATTTCATTTCGCTGTAAACACTCAAAAATATGGTTAAAATGAGAATTTAGTCTTAAAACTGGAAACATTAAAGCTGATTAAAGGTGACAAGATACGGACAAAAGTAACACACACACACACACACACTTTAAATTAGAATTGAATAAAATCAATTTCCACGGAGATGCTTCCACTTCTGACTGGAGACACACTTAAGGGATTTAAAGGCTTTCTTCCCCTAATGGCCACATTGCTTTTATCATCCTGCATTTCAATTTGTACAAACTACGACAGGCTGCAGCACAATCAATGGCCTCACATCTGTCATTTCATTGACTTTGCTATTTATAAAGCCTGCGAGGATGTACTGTAAAAACATGTAAAAATACATTTTTCTAATTGAGAATAAAATGAAGGAAAATCTAGAATCTGGACAAAATCTTAACTTCAAAGCACGGACGAAGAGGAAATACAGAATTACCCCGGGGAGGAGGAGTCCCCACAGATATCCTATCTGATTCAGCCCTCTCACAAGAGCTGGATATCAACTATCTCACTACAGATCAGCAGTTAGCTTTGTAATTACAGAGCCAGATTGCTGCATTTCATCATAATTGCATTGCTTTATTTCCCCCTCTGAGTCCATCTGACTCCATCACCTTCACACAGCCGAGTAAAATGTGGGTGAAAATGGTCAAATTATTCAATCTAATTAAATTACTACGGCACATTTCTGAAGAATGATTTATGGAAATAAAAGCTCTGCCACTCGTCGGTCCAGAAATATACCAGCAACCCCTCACTAAGAGACACACGGTGGATTCTGTAGCAGCGACTACTCACATCTCGATGACCTCTTACAACAACCGACACGACACATTGCTGGATATCAACCTGCGTTTGCACTAAGGTAACAGGTCCTGCTTCCCCATTTCCACTTCCAAGTTCCTGAAAGCCGTAAATCAAAACTAAATGTACCTTGTTTCTTCCTCTTGGTCCCACACAACAGCCCCGCCATGTCCCCTCTGTAACCCTCTTGATTCCCTACGATGGCAGCGAGCGAAGGTAGAAAATGTAAGAGTGTATGTATATGTGTGTGTGAATCGCAGTCGGTGGGACTGGGCAGGGGCAGGGGCGTCATCACGTGTTTATTTCTGTCACAACCCTCCACCCCACGTCTGCGGTCCAGTTACAGGACACGCTGAGGGGTGTGTGTGTGTGTGTGTGTGTGTATGTTTGGGACAGGAAGGACCACACTGGACATAAACGCACAAACAGTGGACACAAGACAGACAGACTGAGCTATGAGGAGGTATAGTGTCAACTTATCCTTTCATTTTAATCTAACACCCATGTATGCAGCAAGGTGTAAAAGTATTATATATAAAACACAATATTTCTGTGAGTAACTGAGCATAGAAAGGTGCATTTAATACGCTTTGTTGCAGCGGATAATCAATCAGGCCGCGCGGCTGTATTCCTGTTAACAGAATTACACTAATTCAATACAAATCAAAGTCTGCAGTCAAGAACATTTATCTTCGTTGCACAGTCTCATGTAGAAAAGCTCCTCAGTGGTCTCTGCAAACCGATATGGAAAAGGACACAGCAGCAACAACGTACGGTCACATTCGTCTTTGCTTTAGTGATAAAAACAAATGTTCAAAGTGTAATCAGTCTGCATCATACACAACAGCGTAAAGCAGATTGAAATCGACCTCGTCTTGTTTGGTTCCACTGCTCCCGGGAGGGGGGGGGGGGGGGGGGGCAGTCCACTGTGGCACAGGGGGAAGATATAAATAATGCAGCAGTATGGGGAGGACAGGACTTAAATATAGCAGCTCTGGGTATTTACACCAACACAGGCACCAGTGAGTCACTGGGTCAGTTCCCCAGCGGCCCTCGACTCTTTAGCTTATTACACCTATTTTTACGTAACATTATATTTGATGTACTTTATGTTGTAATTCTGTTTCTGTTCCTTAAAAATAAAGGGTCAAAGGATAGAGGGAGTCGAATGTTGTATTCGATGCAGATGTTGCGTTTGAGAGTTTAGGAAAAAATACACTTGCACCAAAATCCTTCTTCTTCTTCTTCTTTTACATAAAACACAAACATTACGTTTTTTAAATGGTGTTAAATTTAGGTTTTAAGAATTATAACCGAGATATGTACTAAGTGGGACATTTCACAGGGCTCTGATGAAGAAATTGTATAAAATTAAAGTATCTTTATATTATGTTTCTGTCCTGCTTTCTGTCATTTCTTGTTACATCCTGCAGCAGCCCATACTGATAAACTGAATCTGTCACTATACAAACTCTACTGTAATAAATGTTTAAACTATCAGTGAAACTCCTGGATAATGGCTACCAATATAATAATAATAATAATAATAATAATAATAATAATAATAATAATAATATAAATTACAAACAATTTGTGCAACAGTACACAAATAAATATTGTATCTATTAATGTTGGTTTAATTTGTACCATTTTGGTTGTATGCATTATACATAAATGAATGCATAATGTACTTAATTCTTCATGTCCTTTTGGTAAAAGTAGCCAAAATAAAGTATTTAAAAATGTTAAATAGCAACAATAAAGAGAGGACTTACTATTATCAGCATCCATCCTCAATATATCTTAGTTATATTTTGTATTTTCAGAGGATGTGCCCTTACGTTCATCCTCTCAGCCCTTATAAAGAAAAACAAAACGTGTTTTCACTGAACTATCTTTGCTACAGCACAGCCTGTCGCTGACAAAGGGAGTTGAGGCTTGTCAGAGAAATGCAGACTTCCTTTCAGTTGATCAGGATATACAGAAAGAGCCATGACCAAGCAGTATCTTAGACTTAGCAACACTTTCCATCCCATCTGATAAAACAAGAGGGTTTAATGCTGAACTGAAATGTGAATGTGTGGTTGTCCCATTCTTAAAAGGCACAATCCAATTACGCTATTAATGATTATTCAACAGACGTGAAGCAACTTTTCCAGTGGCAACGTGCGTCTCTTGGGTGTTCCTCTTAAGGAATATAAAGTACCACACCCAAAAGTAACAGAAACCGCAGCAGCAGCAGCAGCAGCATGTGAGGCCACAAGCTCTGCTCCATTACCAAACACTAAACCTCACATGCTTTTCTCCTGTTATACTGATTTCTAATTATAACATGACTTCTACCTTTAAAATAACTTTATTTATAAACTGAGCTTTAATCCACTTTGACCACAGAGGGGCACTGCACTCAGACACTGGCAGCGAGGCTATGAGGGATTACACTTTACACATTGCAGAACTTATACAGTTATAAACATAGTGTCGGCCACTGAGGGGTTTTGTATGTAAGTTGGAGGTTGACACATGAAGGAAGAGTTACATTTGTATGTTGTATTATTCATTACATATTAGCACAAACGCTTCAGATCACAAGTTCCCCTTTCCCCACTCTTACCTCAACTACAACTACACTAAAGTCTGCGGCGGAGTTACTATGAGACATTTCCTGATTTATACAACCACGTGGACAAACCTGCAACTCCTTCACTGGATAATAAATGATTTATGATAATAAGATGAGACGACCTGCGTTGGCATATTCAGCCTTGAAATGCAGACTTCTAAAAAGGAAGGATATAAAGAAGAATCTGAGCCAGATGAGAAGACGGGATAGTTTAATATCTGTGTGTCTAATATGGAGACAGGTCCAGGACAGGGTTAGCCTAGCTTAGCTCAAAGACTGGAAGCATGGGGGAGACTGCCAGCCTAGCTCTAATAAATACATGTTAATATATCAAGACTGACATATTAATGTTGAATTTAGGGAGACAAAAAAGGATTTAGGAAACCAGAAAGATACACTGTAAAAACAAAAAATGCCCATAAGAGTTTCCTAGACCTCTAGGTGGCGTCCTTGAATTGCTTGTTTTTATTAACAGCAATTATATATCACTTCACTTTTCACACAGCTTGAAGCACAAGCTTCAGCAGGAAGACAATTATGCTCATTTTCTCATTAAACCTGGAATCCACCTCCCGTTTATCATCTAATGAACTCACTGAGCTGTCTGCTGCTTTCTCTGTTCAACCTCTGAAGCAGCTTTAAGGTTAGAAAGATCACCGTACAGTATTACCATTATTTTCATAATCAACTCATTTTCCTGTTTATCCAATCAGAGACGAAGGTGACACATTGATTTTTTTTTGTGCAACCAACAGCCTAAAACGCAAATATATTAAATGTACAATGACGTGAAACTTAGTAAAGCAACACATCTACACATTCGAGAAGCTGAGCAGAGTTTGTGTTTCTGAATAAATTGATGATGAATAATGTCCTGTATCATCTTGTTGCAGCTCAACACATTTCTCCCCAAAATTCATCCCGACATATGCGGCTGCAAACATCACTGTGCCACCATACTTCAGAGGTAAAACTACAAATATAATTCTAACAGATTGATTAAGAGAATTCAAACGGGTAAATCTTTACTTAAAAGTGGAAGGAAGCCTGTGTGTTTTTTTAGATGAGATGCGAGGAATTTAATGAGGCTCCTAAACAATTAATAGGTCTCTGTCCTCCTGCTGGTGGACCTCCTTTAATGGAGATTACAAACACATGGCTGACACACACACACACACACACACACACACACACACAGTAAAGACACACACACAGAGAGGCGTTAAACCTTGCAGCTGTCTGTTATACCAGTGTCTGGCCTGTGGGAGGGCAGAAATAGTTTGGGCCAACTGGGAAAGTAGGACAATAAGTTTGATATGTGTAAGCACAGTCATCCTCTTATACCTTTATCTTCATAACTTTGCATTCCTGTCACCACTACTGTGACTGTATGGTCTATTTATGTCCACTATCTCATGGAAAATGCCTGTGGAGTTGCTAATAGGACATTGTCTCACCTCTCTATTCAAGGGATATCTTAAATATTTAACCTATAATGATTTAGGACTAATCTGGTGAGTGTAAATGACAGATTACAATATTATACCAAAAACAGATAAAACCATAAAGTAAGCATAAACTGAGTATCAGGAAACACTAGATATCTTCACATTGTGTGCAGCAGTGATTAAAGTGCCAGTGATGTCCCAGAGGAGAATATTTGAATAGCTCATCATGTGATTGCAGCACCATGGACAGAAACCCCAACAAGGGAACCAAACAGGCTAGAGGTCTTTCATAATATTAGAATATCAAGGAAAACAAACAATGACTTACCTTCTTTAGACTTTTTCTTCCGCCCGAGGGTTCCTCCTAATTTCCCGAGGAAAGATTCGTCCTTTTTCATTTTTGCGGTCGCAGATGTGTTCGCTGTCCCAGACATCTTTCTGTATGATGCGTTTATGTGCTCTCTCTTATGTCTGTTAATAATGTCACTCCCATAGACACACACACATATATATATATAAATATGGTCACTCCTCCCTGTGATGCGTTCAGGGCACCGGTGTACGATCTCTAAATGATACAATTCAGAGGCACACAGACCGGCCTGGCATCAACACAGACGAATGACTCACATGTGAGGAAAAAGCTTCATCTGCTTCAATGTTTACTGGCGGTTCATCCCACAGCGCCCCCTACCGGCAGGATAAGGAAGTGTTTTCAAAGTCTGGTTATATAAATAGAGGAATCATCCTGAGCCAACATGATTTTATTTATTTAATGTTATACATGACAATAAATAAATAATTAGCTAGATAAGATAAATTATTTGAATACATTTTACATCTCAAAAACAATGAGAATGAAATGCAATTAGAAATCCTCATTTAAATAAATGTAGCAGTAATACACTACTTTGCTTAAGTAAAAGTACAGAAGTGTTATCTAAAAAAAATGTACTTAAAATAATTAAATGTACAGTGTTCATTATGAAGAATGGTCTCTGTCATAGTTATAATTTTAAAATGATTAATTATATATTAATTCATATAAGCAGTACTTTAACGGTGTAGTTGGTTGAAGAATTTACTGTTGTTACGAAACTTATATGTTGTGTGTAAAACCTTCATATGAAAAGTAATTAGTAACTTAAGCTATGAAATAAATGTAGTAAATCAAAATTGTACTTATAGAATATTTAATATTCTTTACTATTAAAAAAGAATACACAGTAATTGATCGTAGTGCAACAACAAATGCATGATAAAATGTTAACTTTTGACAGCAATACATTAGAGATAAATTCACAGAAATAAGAGTTAAATGTATCAATGGGGGGGGGGGGGGGGGGGAGACTCACCATTTGTTTCTCATCTCATCATAATTTATAACACAAACCTGTATTTTCTTTATACACAGACGTTACTGATGACAACAAATTTAATAACAATAATAATTTTGATTGTTAATCAAAAGCACTGAAAATCATTTAGACAATCAATCATGGGGTTCACATGAAAAATACAGTTTATTTTAGGGCACGGTGTGAATGATAAAAGCTACGTTTGGACTATAAAACATTTGAAAATGACGTTTGATTTACACGCGTCAACTGATTTCTTTACAAAAAAAGCAGCAGTGTCGGCTTCAGTGCTCATCAACTCGTCCAGTTTCGGGTGCTGTTTTTAGGAGACAGACGTTAGGTTAATATAGTACATGTAATATATATATATATACAACTCTGTGGATGTCCCATTATGTGTAATGCTAAGTGATGCTGTTCACCTGTAGTCTGCAGTAGCTTCCAGTCGCCCTGCAGTCTGTGTCTCAGTCTCTCCAGCGCCTCCACGTCCTCTGGTAGAGGAGCATGAAGCTTCCCCAGAGAGGGGGCAGCGTCCCCGAGGAGAGAGGAAGTCGTGGGGCCGACACATGCCCCTTCACCTTCCTGAAATGACAAATATACTGTCAACTAAAGCAGAGCACCCTGCTATTTAAATCTCCCTAAAATGAACACTTGTATTTCTACACTATCAAGGAATGAGATGGCATTTACTTTAAGGCTGGAAGTTTGTTTATAGAGCACATTTCACACACAAAGGCTATTCAAATTGCTTTAAATATGTAAAACAAATAAAAAACAGAAAGCAAATTCATAAAAGAGAGAAAAATACAAATAGAAAATACAAATAAACAGTAGAAATACGTTAGATTTAAAGGATTTAAGAGGTTGGGGCAGACTTTCTTCTGCATGTTTGGTTATGACCCCGGGGACAGTGAGCAAGTCTGTCCCAGCCGTCCTACCTGCATGAGCACCAGCGTGTGTCCTTGTGCGAGGCCCTGCAGCAGGCCTGTTAGTTGTTGCCACACAGCGTCACACAGCCCGCTATCTGGAGTCCGAACCAACAGGACCAGACTGGGGTCATACTCGTATCCCAGAGGCAGAAGGAGGCCCAGCACAGCCTGTGTGAAGCCGGACACGTCACCGCCGCTCTGAGGGAGGACAAACACACACCTCAAGTCATCTGACAAACGCACACAATATATACAATATTTACTAACATATAAGTACATTGTAAAAACTGTAGTTTTTGTTCATTACATTAAATCAAATGGTTAAATTGTGTTTAAAAAAAGTAGCTTAAGATCTTTTGCTGTGATATGAGAAGTGTTATAAAGTGATAATAAAGACCATATAACAGTAAAACTGAATTAGCATCCAGTGCAATACTATATGCACACAGAAAATATGACTTGACAAATCTTCTAAATTGTGATTCTACTACTTTCATACACAGTACCTTCTTCAGACACACAGGAATGTGATATTTGCATTTCTGTTCCTCTGACTGCTTGTTGCTGAACTGCACCAGGAGTGTTTTCCTAAAGATGGAAAGTTGTATGTTGTTAACAAATATATTTATACATTTTCTCAAAAGGGGAAGTTTTATCACAAAGGAATAATTCAGGGACACATAAATGATATTCACCCATCCTCTGCGCAGTGACTCGAGACCGCAGCGTCTCCAACACACACGACCAAAACCCTACAGGAGTTTCAAATCAGAATGATTTACTCTGTGACTCTGTTGTACATGAGTCAGAGAAGTCAGCTTGTTCTTTAAAAGGAAACTTTCACTTCTTCAAAACTGTATCTACAACAGAAATCCCTTCATTTGGCTGCAGCACAACAAACAAACAAACCAGAAACAGCTCAAAAACATTGTTAATAAGGTTTAAAGAAATAGTTCTACATATGCTTATTTGAGTCAGATACAAAGATTGATGCCACTTTCATATATATGAAGCTACAGCCAGTGTTGTGCCTTAATGCTAGTTAGCTTAGCTTAGCATAAAGACTGGAAACAGGGGGAAACAGCTAGCTTTGCTCACAATAGCACATTATATCTCGGTGGTAGGCTGATGTTGCTGCTTCACACCGGTCTGTCATCCAACTCTCTGCAAGTTACCAAGTAAAGTAAAGTAAAAAGTGTTTTAAAATGTAGAACTGTTCCTTTAAGGGTGGATGTTTCTCTGTAAGGCAATCTTATCTTATCTTATCTTACCATAAGATCACTTTTTCTATCTAAGAAATATTAAAAACGCACACAGTCACTGTACATAATGGAGAAGATCAACATTGCTATACCGGTTGCTGAGAGCAGTTGCAGCGTGCTGGACAACACACATCATCGCCATGGAGACGTCATGGACCAGCGCCAAGCCATTGCAGATCTGATTAGAGGTAATGAAATATAATGACATCAGCTCGGGGATGATCACATCACGGCACTCGAAGAGACAAAGAAATATCCAGACTGTACCTCATTCTTCTCCATTTTCTCTATGAGGGCAATAAGACTGGCGAGGGTTGTGAGAGCGTCGCTGTCGTCTGAATCTTTGAGGAGATTCTTCCTTATTTAGGAAAAAAACACATTTATGTTACAATATTTAACTGTTCTTTTGAACTCAGCTCCTCCTATGATAAACTCTTCATGTGGCAATAATAAGAAATGAAGTTGATTAGTATGAATAATGTTACTTGAGTTTGCTGACTATGACCGAGTCGTCGGGTGAGCTGAAGCGTGTACATCCGTCAGGGCAAGCCACGCCATTAGGGAGGACTAAAGCAGTGCGGACAGGAGGAGCGACACGTTTCGGAGGCTCTGGCCAAACTTCTTCCTCTGCGCTTTTCTTCTCTTCTCCCTCCTCCAGCCTTTCTTCTTCTTCTTCTTCTTCTTCTAATTTAGAGCGCTTTGTGCTGACATCAGAGGTGGGTAGCTCGGCTGGAGAAAGATGTTAATGGAATATTTTATTAAGCAGTGAATATAAAAAGGCTACTAGCAGAACACACCTGAATCTCAGACTGACCAGGTCGAGTTGATCTGTGGGTAAATGCAGAGGAATGGCTCAAAAAGAATAATGTGGATGTTCTACCTGCATGTTTTAGACAGGACCAGTACGGCCTGTGAGCTGATCGGCTACAGTGAAGGGACTCAAGTGCACTGAGAAGAGAAAAATAAATTCAATACAGTTATAAACACACACACACACACACACACACACACACACACACACACACACACACACACACACACACACACACACACACACACACACACACACACACACACACACACACACACACACACACACACACACACACACACACGATCTACCTACGGTGAGACCGACCTTTCACAGGGACCATTGAGGTTTGCAGGTCGAGGTGCAGGATCTCCAAGCAAAGTTTGAACTGTTTGACACACAGACTGGGGGAGGGAAGTCAAGTTGTATCCTCCCTGGAAAACAAGTGCACAAGAAAAACCTTTTACAGCCAAACAACTTTGGAGAAATGTGTGAAGATTGTTTCATATGCCTGCGCTGATAAGTATATTTGGCCTGACCTCCAGTACAGCACACAGTTTCCCTCCTGCGAGGTTCATCAGGAGGTGAGTGAGGTGGGCAAAGATGTCCGGGCTGGCACGCATTTCACCCTGAAAATATAACATTCGCTTTAATAATCATCCACTAAAGTCTGACTGAGCGCAGCACTCGCACGTCATGAGATGAAAGAGCAACATGACACAAATGCAAGGGCTGCACATGCATAAAGATACACTCAGAGGCTGCTAAGGTATACTTGTACAACACCACCACCGCTAACTATGACCAATAATAAACATAAAGTTGTAAAGTAGAACTTGTATTTCTTCACCTCTGGGTCACCGATGGCCGAGTCAAAGCCTGCACACACCAAGACCAAGTCGGGACTAAACTATGACAAAGAATCCCATGATTAATCAAATATTGATATAATAATATCCAACACATCTGTAAACAAAATGTGAATTCTCCAAAATGGTTTACCTCGTATGCGACTGGCAGAAGGACGTGACAGAAGACTGAAAGATAGTCACTGTTCTTCATTCCCACCTGAAATATTCCCCCATTAATGAAAAAACATTCGTACACATAAATGTTAAAAAAGGATCAGATTTGATATTCAGTAAAGGATTTAACATTTTACATCATGGACGCATTAGTACAGCAATCATTTCAAACAAACACACGTCTTTAAAACGGCATATTTTACTTGATTTAACTACGAAAGCAATTTAAAAAACACCACTTTGGGCTTATGAAGTAATTTAACATAATTTGATAATTTAATACGTTTAATTATT
Source organism: Cottoperca gobio (assembly GCF_900634415.1). NCBI lineage: Eukaryota > Metazoa > Chordata > Actinopteri > Perciformes > Bovichtidae > Cottoperca > Cottoperca gobio. Next base: position 21,219,037 of record NC_041360.1, read on the forward strand.
CTTTGAATAACTAATTAAGGTTATGAATAGTTAATACAAGTTATTTATTAAAAGATATATTTGTCCCATTTTCTTCTTTAATTTAGTTAAGGAAAAGACTATTTTAATTATTTTAAAGCCATGACTATATTATTTCAGTCAGTCAAAAAGTCGAGTGTAAGATAAAGAAAGCAGCATTTTTAAAAGAAGGCCTAGCAAATTAAGAAATGCCATACGTTCTGTGGTTACTTACTTTGTTCCATGGTACGTTTATATTGAATCCTGCCCCTTTGTCTTTGCCGACATTGTCATAGTCGGATTCTCTAAGTTGAGGCCAGAATTTCTGATGCTCGTAGCGGTGCCATGAGAAGTACAGCACGCTGGGGATAAAAAACAAAGTATGCAGAATGTGCGAAGACGACATCCACGTAAACATTTCAGGATCTCTCAGTTAAGACTCACCTCGGATCATCTTCAAAACAGTACTGCACACCTTGACCATGATGTACATCCCAGTCAACTATCAACACCCTGAAAATACATAAAGAAGTAAATAAATAGATTGTGGCGGAACTAATACAGTAGGTCTTGGAACAAAATAACTAAAGTTACCTTTTAACTCCATATTTTTGCTTGGCATATTGAGCTGCTATGGCCACATTGTTGAACACACAGAATCCATTGGCAGCACTGCGCGTACTGTGGTGTCCTGGTGGTCTGTTAAATGAGAAGTCATATACCTGTCAAGATTTTTGCAGTAATTGATACATGATTTAGTCTATACAGGACAAAAAAAACAACTTAAACTTAAAAACAAATGCTTAGTATTTATATTATAATGATATAAAAATGTGGTATTTTATACAGGTTGCCTAAATGTTATTCTAGTTCCACAAATCGCAAATGTATCTCTTAATGTTTATCTATGTCAAATATCTGGCACCAGATTAGCTTGTTATATTGCTCAGTTTTAGTCATTGTTTCCACAACCATTTCTTTAACTTCTTTAATAATTTATACAGAATTGTTTTTAATATTTGTATTTCTTGTTTGTAAAGAATACGTGAAGCATTTGTTGTGCACACTCACTGTAGCATCAGGGTAAATATCTGGACTGCTGGTTAACTCACCTGACCAGAGCCATGCCGTTCCTCACCTTCCCCGTCATAACACTGTCCACTAGTTGCAGAGCGGCGCCGGCAGCCAGCTTGGCGCAGTGATAGATGTTCTAGAAACAGCAAATGAGAAAGAGGAATGGTTTGCCAGGAGTGAAGCTGATCAAGAGATACGGATAAATGACAACAGCTGCAACTCAGCGAGTAAGTTCAGGACTAACTGGGTGGAAGTAGACGTCGCCATACTGCAGGGTGAACTCCTTCAGGTCCTCCAGAGTCATATAAGGGGTCTTCTTCACTGCCTCCAAGTACTCCTCACTGTTAAGAACAGCAAAGTGGATGTAGTTGAGTGGCTTTGGGTATTTCTCTCAGCCTCACACAGAGGTAGAGCAATGAACTGAACTGAACACAGGACTGACCTGTGAACCAGCAGGATGTCTGCATCAGTCGCCTGGCGGACAGGTACGGAGACACAACGATCAGCAAGACCGCTCTTTATCAAAGCCTCATGACTCACTGTCAGACGCTCAGGTACCTCGATCTTACATGCAGGGCTGGAGAAAATAAATATTAAAATAGTATTCCATACAGTTGTAAGATGTGTGTCTTATTCTAGTGGATGCTTTGATCTGTATCTCAATTCAACACAACTACATTTGTGTTTGATCATTTGAAATTCATGTTTTTTCATTTTTATTAATTCGATTTTTGCATTTTTTTTGTGCACAAATAAAATAAAGATATTTATTACAGCTGAAATAAATGTGTGTGCATGATTAATGTGTAACGTTTTATCAATCAGAAAATCTTTCTTTGAGTAAAAACCGTAACATTGTCCATAAACTTGCACAGAATCATCAATAATAATAATAATAATAATAATAATAATAATAATAATAATAATAATAATAATCAACAATAAGATCTGAAAACAGAGTACAAAGTAACAACTAAACTGTATGGAAATACTTAAAGTGAATGTGATAAGTTTGGAGTTTTATTTGAAATACATGATGATAAGAGGGATAAGATAACTACGACTGTTAGCTTCGGAGGTTACACTGCGGGTGCTCCTCTCTAACCATCCGGGCATGCTACAACACAAACCCCAACTTCAGTTCCTACCATTTTTTGAGGAATGAATCACTAATCTGAAGTAAAGATTTACAACTTTGTGCGCTTCATTTCAGACATATTTATCAACCATTGATAACCTTTGGACTCAGTAAGATAACTTTACAGACAAAAACGTTAACTAGCTTATAGTTAGCTAACGTTAGCTAAGCTACAGTAACGTCAACGTTACTTCTTGCACCAACCTATCAATATATAAGGATAGAGGGATGGAGATAATTAAATGCAGATGTGCTAATCGTATTACTTTAAGTGTTATTCAATTAGGCTTAACGCTATTTGATTAGCTCGCTATCTGCAACGTAAGCCGAGCAAAATGTGTCGTTACTTACTCAACCCAGAGCAGTTTGTATTTGGTCATCTCCTCATCATAAATCAATGCTGTTCCCATCTTCATCATTTCTTCGAACCAGTCAAACTGCAACACAAACAACGTTTTCTGCAGTGCAACAATTGCTTCCTGTAAGTTTGCAAAATGTTTCCAATATGAATTGCCAGAGAATCAATGAGTAAACTGCTGTAATCAGTCGTGCACAGTTTAATCTGATAACGAGAGGGCGCTTTTACTTTCTGCATGTAAACAACGTGGTCAAGTCTGAGTTTTATGGAGGTTGTCAAACTGTTTAATGGTGCATTAGTGACCCCCTCGGGACGGAGTAAGGTACTTGAAATATGGAACAATTTTGGGGAGTAGTGAACTAAACTAAACTTCATTCGTATTTGCATAGTGATTAAGTAGTAAAAGTACATGTTTGTTTGGTTAACTACTGAAACTACAAACCATTTTGGGCTATAAAGGAACATTTATTAAAAATACTCTAATTCAACCCCTTTTTTTTTTATTCCAGGCATATACTTTTTATTTTATTTTTATTGTGTATGACCTGTGACAAGTGGCACTTTTTGCAAAAAAACTCAATTGAGTGGCATTTTTTGTTAGCATGTGACTTTATTGTACTATTTTACGAGTAGCTTTAGTTAACCAAAACTAGACTTTTATCCCGAGAGTAGATTTGCAGTAGATTTGCAGTAGTTGTGAACTCCTTCCAAAAGTAACTCCGCCAACACTGTGATGAACAGTTAACATAAATAATGTAAAATTATATATTTCATAGTTTAAATACTTACTGTTTTTTAACATGTTAATATCATCTCTATCAATATAAATATAATATAAATATAAGCATCGCTGTATACACTATACTGTCATATACACCTACCATGCATATGCATATAAAGCAACCGGTTACACTACTTATTTAAGGTAGTCTATGGGTATATATATATATATATATATATATATATATATATATATATATATATATATATATATATATATTATCTTGAATATAACAAATAGGATATTATTTATATTATAGTTATAGAAAATATTTTTAAAAAGATTACTATGTACTATTTTCACATAAACACATATTTTATTAGAGTAACCCATCACTCATAAACACACACACACACACACACACACACACACACACACACACACACGCACACACACACACACACACACACACACACACACACACACACAAATCTACTTGTACATATATCTTACATATAATACTTATATCTAAACCTTGTTTTATCTTTTCAATATTGTTATACACTTTATTTGAACACCTATCTAACCACCCTAACACAGTGTTGTTCTCCAGGTGTAACAGTATTTTATTTCAACTGTTCTACAGATGAACTGACAAATAAACTTACTTACTGAATATAATTAAGAGCTATTGTACTTTGTTCCTCTTAATTTGAACCAGAATTTTTACATATTTAGAGATGCACTTTATTTTCTCATAATTAAATAGACAAATGCCAGTTTACATGTTCCTTACTTTAATAGAAAAACAACAACAGTGCAAGACAAGAAGATAAACAACTCACAGTATATTAGAAGATATCAAAACAGATCAGATGACATGAGAACTATCTTTTAGGAAGTGGTGGCATCTTTCCTTTGGGAAAATGTAGATTGGAATTTTAACTATGAACTCATGAATGTTCATTTGATAAGAATGTTTATTTTAAAAATATTGACCTCTGACACAGAGTCTGAGTTTAGGCCACTTTGGAAAGTCTATTGTCGATATACTGAAATATACTGGTTTATTATCAGCAAACAAAATGACTTCATGTCCTAGTTCCTCGATGTGAAATTAGATATGATTCTTTCATTTCAAGTCGTTATCTCAGCAATCATCTCAGCCACCTCCCCCACCCTCTCCTCTTCTCCCTCCTCTGTCCTATCTGCTGTTTCCTCTTGTGTTCTTGTGGGAAAAGCCGAACTCCTTTCCTCTTTCTCTTCCTCTCCTTCATCCTTCTTCCCCTCCCTTCCCTCTCCTCCTCCTCTCTTGCTCGTCCTGCACAACATGAGAAGAGCTCCTCTGCATCTTTTCCTGAATGAGGGGTCGCATGCAGCGTATAAGAGAGGGTTAAGACAGGAGTTGAGATATGCTAAACAGGTGACGTACGGCTGAGCAGCCAGTAAAATCTGATCCAAAAAGCAGGAGTACGGGACAAATCCAAACTCCAGCATCATGGAAAGAGTCTTATTAACATGTAGAGGCAGCCAGCACAGGAAGAAAGCCATCACTAAAGTGACGATGACCCTCAGGAGTCTTCGCTGGCGCCTGCGGTCAGGACGAGGGCCCTGGCCAAAATGTCTGTTGAGGAGCTGGGCCAATGAGTAGTAGCAGACCAGCAAGATGACAAGAGGAAGCAGGAAGCCAATTAGAGTTGATTTGAGACTCAAGGCGGCCGCCCACCACATCTCTGCCCTCTCTCGATCTGTCTCCTCCAGCTCTGCTCCAATCAGCATGGAGTAATCCATCTGGCAGGAGAGGAAGACTGATCCAGAGTCAGGAGTTGGATGAATTTGCTCTACCTCCAAATCATAATCAGATTCAAGGTTCACCTCCCTGACAGAGCGCAGCAGCAGACCAGGAAGTGCCAACACCCCCGCCATCACCCACACCCCTCCAAGTATCCACAAAGCCCGGCTGGGGCAGCTCTGTGGGGCGTGGTGGCTGGAGTGCCGGCGTCCAGTCAGAACCCAGTACCGCTCCACACTGAGCATGCTCAGGCTGAACACGCTGGCGTACATGTTGAGCGCCGTGAGGAAGCTGCTGATTTGGCACAGTGGTTGCCCAAATGGCCAGTGGTAGCCCATCGCTGTGTAGACGGCCCACAGAGGGAGAGTGACAAGGAAGCAGAGGTCAGCCAACGCCAAGCTGGCTATCAGAGAGTCTGTGAGTGAGCGGGAGGGACGAGGGGTGGAGGGAGGATGAGAGGAGGAGGTGGAGGAGTGAGAGGAGGGTCTTTGTCCTGAGGAAGATCCGCAGTGTTCTGTCTTCTTCTGAGGAAATGACCCGTGGTAACTCTACCAGCGCTGTTAATGCTCTGCTGTCTGGTTCTGAAAATGCGACAGAGCTTTCCAGTTCCCCTCCCATCGGGTCGGTCCAGGTAGGCCCACAGCACCAGGCTGTTGCCGATGCAACCAACCAGGAAGGCCAGCAGGTAGACGGTTGGGATGATGGAGAAGGATGGAGACCAGTCGCTGTAGTCGCAGTCGAAGAGGGGAGGGGGAGAAGGAGAAGGGGAGGTGGGGAAGTCTGCGTCTGACATCTCTGCGTCCGTGTCTTTGGTTTCTATATAAAATCATTTGCCATTAAAATCACTGGAGGTCCCAAAACGTTCCTGGCAAGTTTGTTCAAAACAATGTCTAGAGGAAAAAAGTCCTTTGTTTCTGGGTCCAGATGCCAGTAGCAGATCAGATCCCTGTTCAGTCCGTTGGCTCGGATTGTCTGAAAATTCAACACAACAAGACGAGATTCTTAAACTTGTGCAACTGTCGCAAATACCTTAAATACAATACAAGCACCACTTGCAACAACAAGTCAAAGTAGCAACAGACATCTTACTTCAGGAATTTAGTCCAGGAATTTTAGACTAATCTGCCAGAGAATGCAGACTTTTATTTATTATGTTTTACTTGGAAACAACAGCAACATGTCATCAGTGCAGTTACATTGTGTGTGTTCTTGTCCATGCTCACACTGTAAATATTCTCTTGTGCAAAATTTATTGGATCAAAAACACCTCGACAGATTCTCACACTGCACCAATACAGTAGCTGCCAATACATGTAATGAAGCATATGACCTTTGCCAGGCATTGACAGATCATTAGTTAATCATGCAGCATGTGATTTTATCTCTATTACTGCTTTTATGTTTACAAGGTATGCTGAATTGTTTGGAATTCATTCTGTACATTTAGATTACAGCCTTTATCAAACAGCATGTTTTGCATGTAAAAGTTGCATCCTAGCTATACTAAAGTACACAAGGAGCTGATCTTGAGAGGAAGTATGATAAAGCACAGCACAACACTTACCTCAGGCTACTTCATCAGCTTGGATGACCAAATATTTTCTTAGATGCTGTGATGGTGGTGTGATGATCATCGAGAAGCAAAATGTAGCCGCAGTCCTTTCATCCTGTCTTCTCTCATTTCACTTTCTCTCTGCAACTTTTCCTCCTGTTTCTCTCTCTATCTAGGAGGGTGTGTCTTACACTCAAGTCTGAATATATAGCAATGTCCTCCACACACACACACACACACACACACACACACACACCCTCATTTCTCTTGTTCTCAAACCAGACCACCCCAGCGGAGAGTTACGAGACCTGCAAACACCCCCACCAACACACACACACACACAACACAAACACACACAAATCCCGAGAGACACAATAACACCACCCATCCTTCCCCCCCCCGCAAACACACACAAACCCGAGACTCACAAACAGATCCCCCACAATCCTCTAGGCTGCTCATATTCTCTATGCACAAATGTGTGCAAACACTAACACACTCTTTTGTTGTATCTCACATGTTCAAACACACACAGTGTATACAGTGGTCACATGTAACAACCCACACAAACAGCCTTCACTTTCAGAGTCTGACTGAAGAGTGAATGTATGTGAGGCAGTCTTCAGGAATGTATTTAAAAGGGTCTTTAAACCATTTTTCTGTATATACCTGGTGTAAGAAAACACAATACTGTGTTTACAGATGAAAGTAGATCTTAACCTACAGCTGTGTCACCTCTTGCCATAAGGAGACAATTAAATGTAAAGACATGTATGAAATGATAATCAGTGGTGTAAAGTACTTAAGGTACTTATACCATACCTGGGTATTTCCAATGCATGCTACTTTAAACTTCTAATCCACTACTGTACATGTCATATGGGGAAATGTTGTTTTACTTCACTACATTTATTTGACGGGTATAAGTTACTTTGATTTTACTTTCTAACTGAAATGTGTCTTTGCGTTAAAGTGGCCAAAGACAAAATATCCAGGACATAACTTTTGCCTGGCAGGTAATATCCTATCAGATCTTTTATTCATTATGAGGTTATGTCTTACACTTGTACATTGTCTCCTCCATCCAGCAAAGATATTTTCAATGATTTTCATATGTGATACAGCGATTTGCAAATAAAGGCAAAGATGGTAGTATGGCCAGTAGGGCGGTTATTTCATTGTTTTGGTATGTGGAGAAAAGGTGGAATATATGATCATCCAAATTAGATTTTGAACTAATTTCATTAAGAAATTCTCTACACATTCCAGTATTTTAATTTCAAAGCAAACATTGAACTTTCACAACATAACATCCATGAAATAATATATTTTGACAGTAATAGTGGAGATTCAAACCGGAGACATTGGTGTCTTATCCCCCGAGCCCTGAAGAGATAATGTTATGTTACTACATTTAAAGGTATTACTATAAAAAACTTTTTTATAAAAATTATCTCTGCAAGAGTGATGAAGTCTAAATCTCCACAACTTCTACTTTAGACACCTTTGGGCTTTCATTGCAGCCGTCGTTAAAACTGTTTCTGTGATATTTAAGTCTAGATATTGGATATATGGATACTGCAGGTCAGCATGGGGTTACAGTGTAAACAGTGAAGATGTTCAGATGGTAAACAGGAAGTGTTTGAACAGATGTTTCTAAAAACATTCCAGTCTTTTCTCTCTCTCTCTCTCTCTCACACACACACACACACACACACACACACACACACACACACACACACACACACACACACACACACACACACAGAGAAAGAGTAAATACAACTGTTTCATTGAGAAGGAACACGCAACACAACAAAAATGGGAGAGAATTGCAATTTTATACTACTGTATGTTATGTGTGTATTCCCAATAAAAAGATAAATCTTTAAAAAAAGGTAAACAGGATCATTTCAGGAGTTTATTAGAACAGCTCACACTTTCTGTGGCAGTGACTTGTTGCATGTATGACTTAAAATGCAATAGCAATAGACCAAATGTATTTATTGTTCTATAAAGTAAAGTGTTATATCATAATGGGTCATAATGTGTGGATTATTGAAACATGGAGTTGTTTGTATTTGAGAGAGGGATTACAGGAGAGAGAACAGAATGCAGAATGTGATGATGTCATGGTAATAGATTAGAATGTTGAGTTGCATAAGTCCAGGCTCCTGCACCACATCACTTCAGTATCTAGCAGACATGCAGAGGGGACAGCCAACTGCTCTGAGGCAAACCACCGGTCAAAGCTTTGCAAGCTGTCAGTTATCAAACTGCATTGCATTGTTCTTATTTTCTTCTATTCATCATTCATTTATAGACTGTGGTCAGCCTTCCTGGGGGGCTCCCCGCCACTCCCAGTTCTGCTGGGATGGTATACTTCTGTTGACGTGAAGGTCTTTGATCCGGCTGATTAGCTGAAGGAGTTACAAGTTTTCAAAGTCCACTGTTTCTTACATATTTAACTTTGTTTCTACTACTACTACTATTACTACTACTACTACTACTACTACTATTACTACTACTACTATTACTATTACTACTACTACTACTACTATTACTACTACTAGTATACTACTACTACTACTACTACTACTACTACTATACTACTACTACTACGACGACGACGACGAGGACACGACGGACGACGAGACGAAGGACGACGACAGACGACGACGACGACGAGGACGACGAGGACGACGACGACGACGACGAGGAGGACGACGACGAGGACGACGACGACGACGACGACGACGAGAAGACGAGGAGGACGACGACGGGACGAGACGACGACGACGAGGACGACGAGGCGACGACGAAGGAGGACGACGACGAACGACGACGACGAGGACGACGAGACGACGAGGACGACTACGACGCGAGGACGACTAGACTACGACGACGAGACGAGACGACGACGGACGACGACGAGACGACGACGACTACGGGTCGACGAGACGACGACGGGACGACGACGAGGACGAGACTACGATGACGACGACGACGACGACGACGACGACGACGACGACGAGGAGACGACACTACTATTAGACTACACGACTATACTGTAGTGCGATACGGACGACTACGACACTAGGACGACTACGACGACGACGGATACTACTACTACTATTACTACTACTACTACTACTATTACTTACTACTACTATACTACTACTACTACTATTATACTACTACTATTACTACTACTATTACTACTACTTACTACTACTATTATTACTACTACTACTACTACGACTACTACTACTACTATTACTACTACTACTACTACTACTACTACTACTATACTACTACTACTATACGACTACTACTAACTATACTACTTACTCTTAATACTACTACTACTACTATTACTACTACTACTACTACTATACTACTACTACTACTACTACTACTACTACTACTACTACTACTACTACTACTACTACTATTACTACTACTACTACTACTATTACTACTACTACTACTACACTCTCCGGGTTAGTTCGAATAATGCTTCACATGAACTTAAACTGCATTGTACAATAAAATGTGAAGATTATAACTTTTACATTGTCTTTGACTGTTTATAAGGAGTTATTATAACTTCTGTCCAGGAACAACTTCCTGTGCCTACCTGTATAGTTGTGTCAAATCTTTCTCTCCTGTTTGTCTCACTTCTCATATTTACGTGTTATTCCAATAAACTCATTTGCATTCATAGAAAGTTTGGTCTTTGTTTGTGAAATGTATTTTATAAATAAACTGAATGTACAGAACTAGCACTTATGCTCAAACCCAAAAACGTAGCAGAGTAAGATCTCTGTTTCCTAGACAACTAGAAAAAAGGAGGAAATAATCCTTCTGTTGACTATGAAAGTTAAATAATAAAAGTTAAAGCTTCAACTTCTGAGGCTTCTGTGTAACTTAACTCAACCTATGCACAAACACTTCATTTAACGTTGGATCACCTCACCTCGACTGCCATGAGCTCGGTGCCATTGGGCTCCAACAGCCCCGCTGGTGTAGCCGGGTGGTGCTGGGAAGTAAGGCTCGTCTGGGCCGGTACAAAGAAGGTAGAGGAAAATGAGGATGTTGAAGGGAAACACTGCGACAGGTAAGTCTCAGCAGGTCCAACGCCGGAGAGAGACCACTGTACAGAAAGACGCTGGAGATGGGGACGGAGCTTTTTGCAGACAGATTAGGCCTACAAAGAGCTTGCGGCGCAGACGGGGGAAACTGTCTCCTCTCATGAGTTCATCTGACATTAATGCAATGAGGCTTGAGCTAAAGGTTTGAAATATTAAACATATTAAATGACTGAAATGGGATTAATATTGTGTGTTTCACAGCTGACATTTTGACTTGTCAGTGAAGGGAAATCAAAGATGTTATATATTAATGGTTTACAGGATTATTTAGTGTAAATGGAAAATTCATTATTAATAATATTAGTTAAATGTCTGCTGTGAAAAGGGGTCTACTTTCTTTGAGGGTGTGGTGAGACTCTTGATTGTTATGTTTCTCTGTGAATAATTTCGACCTGAAAAGATGGTAACTTATGTTAGCAGCTCTTTCCAGATCTCCTAAATGTCCCTGTCTGTCTGTCTGTTTGTCTACAATGGACAATGTGCCTCTTAATAGTGCTCCGCCGTGAGAACTACTAGGTCGTCCTCAGACGGGCCCTCCATCGGTGCTTCCAGTCATCCCGATCCTCCATGTATCTGGCTAGCTCGCCAGTATTTTCTTCTCCCGCATCTTTCCTGAGTACATCCACGTATGTTATTGCGGGACGCCCTCGTGATCGGTGCCCGTGTGTTGGCTCCCACAGCACAAGTTTGCTGGCTGGCAGCTCTTGGTGTCTCTGGCCGTGACCTGCCAGCCTCATTCTCCTAACCGGTGTTTTCTCACCCACCCTTAGCACCCCCCTCATACAAGTGCGTGTTGGTGACATGCTCATCCTTGTTGATGCCAAGTACCACACGCAGCATTCTCGTGTAGCACCCATCTAGGGATTTCTGCAGGGTGGGCTTCAGGGTCCAGCATTCACTGCCATAAAGGAGAACAAACTCCACTGTTGCATGGAAGAAGCTGAGTTTCATTTATCGGGGGAGGTTGGAGTTCCACACACAGGTCATGCCGTTCAGGGCCCTCCATGCAAGCGCCTTCCTCACTTTAAGGTCTTGCTCAGACGAGTTGACCCACGAAATCATTGACTTCCTTTAGAGCAGTGCCTAAATGGACCTTTGGGCTTCGATATTGTTGCATATATTAACCCCAAAAGTCAAGATTACTCCTCCATGAAAACATGTCAGAGTAAAAAAAAGAAGTACATTTTAAAAGGAATGATCCAATATTAAGTATTTATATTGCTGTTGTATTTGATGATGCATTAAAAAGCTTTTGTTGTGCATTAAGTCACCATGAAAACCCGAAACAGTTGCACTCTTGATTCTCTTTCACATTATCTTGTGCCGATTTAATGACTGGGAATTATATGGGCCTTTTGTTCAGCAGACAGATTACACCTTGTTTTACATGTTCACATACACACCCTTAACTGTAGCACTATTATGCACATCACTTATAGAACGCCACATACAAATTCAGGACAATCTGAACCAATATCCAGATTCAATTTTTAAATTTGTTAAAAGAAAGGTTAATAAATTGGGACGACTAAAAGAGGCTGAACCTACCTTTTTTTGTGGTACTGCCCTTTTGCTTACATTTGGATGTCAAATTGTGCAATGAAAAGTGAAAAATAAATGATAAAATCTCTTTAGTACAGACAGCCATAGATGCTAGAAACAGTATTTAACATAAAAACAGTGAAACTTATCCAAAACAGGAGGGCAGACATAGCCCAAGGGTAAACAATAAGATTAGTAACCACATCTAGTTTGAGCCGGTAGCTGTATCCTGCCAGCTGGCATATGCCACAGTGCCAGATGGTCAGCTCCACTGTTTTGACCAGCAGCAGACTGATAAAAGCCCAAAATACATTTCAAATCCTTAATTAGAAGCACATCTAAGTCTGATGGCCAGCAGATGGAGACAGTGTGTATGTAATCTTTGTGTAGCTCAACATCGTCCTGTGGGAAACACATAACTCTAACAACCATCTACAACAATCGTATTGTTCTGGATAAACAAAAGGTGGAAATAAAATTCATCATTGCATTGAATATATGTAAAGAAATCAGCGTATTGACAATACTTGTGTATGGATAATGAAAGACAGACTCCACACTATAAACTCAGCATTTTTTTATTTCTCTCTTTAAGAGTTTTCAATTCACAAATTCAGCTCAAAGTTAAAAAAAACCTCACATTTCTGTACAAAGAGGGCATTCTGAGCACCCTGTGCAGCAGGGATTGTCGTACGAGACAGCACCCTGTAAGCACAAATTCCACTTAAATCATTGTCAAAAAAATGCTGAATCATTGCAGCACAGAAACGCTTAAAATAATAATAAATTGTTTCTCTGTACTTCAAAGAAATAACCATTTGGCTTCATACAGAACCCACCCTCTCTCTCTCTCTCTCTCTCTCTCTCTCTCTCTCCCTCTCTAACACACACAGATTACACAATTAAAACACTCACAACAGTAAATAGCCGCAGCAGTCGTTGCTTTGCAGCAGTCCAGTTTGTGATAGAGTGTGTTTTGGTCTCAGTTGAACCAAGTGGTGTTGAGCTGCGTCTGTTTCTTGATGCTAGTGTCCAACTTGAGGACCTCTCTGATTGCCATGGTAGCGTAGGTTGAGGGAGGCAAGGAGAACTCCATCCGCAGAGCCCGATACTTACCCTCTGTCGGGAGGAAGGGGAGAAATACAGGATCAGAGCGTGTTCAAAGAGGCCTGTCAAAAAACTCATCTTATGAGAAGCCAACAAAACGCAGAAATCATGCATCTCAAATCGACGCAAACAGCCCAGTGACTGCATCTGTATACGTTTGTTCTTTTGAGATCTTTATTTAACAGTCAAACAACTAGAAATACGGCCATGCGGTTGAATGCCTCCGCAAACCAATCAATTTGCAGTGTTACATCCATGTCTGTCCAAAATGTCATCACTTCATAATCTTATCAAGTGGACGTTTGTGCCAAATTTGAAGAAATTCCCTTCAGGCGTTTCTGGAGATATCTCGTTCACAGCAATGGGACGGATGGAGAGAGTCCCGACGGACAACCCGAAAATATAATGCCGCCGGCCACAGCTGTCATAAAACTCAGAGATCCGTCAGTGTATTTACATTTCGCTGCTTAAATAATGGGTGAAAATACCATTCTCAGCACAAACAAGATGTAGTTTGACCATTTCTTTTCTTGTAATTATTTTGAGGAGCTCTGCCCAGAAGTTAAATTGCATCGTGTCTCCAGCTTTAGTAGAAGCATATTCTGAGCAGTGGCTGCTCCATGTCGGCTGGATGTGTAAAAAAGCAACGGTTTGCTAACTTTACAAGGTCATAATATGTCAGTATGCTCTGTGGTGAAAGAAACACACAAAGCGTCCATGAATCACTTTTTCCTATCACAGAAATGAGTTCTTATTTTCTTTTGGTCCAGTGTATTAAAAAGGAACTTTACCTTTCTTGAAGACAGGAGCGGGTTTGTTCTCCTAGTTTCTCAAAATCACTATGCACTAGGGAGATCCTGGGGTCATCATACTGAATCACCTCCCTGCATTAACACCACAACACACCAGGTTAGAGGAATCATAGCATTACAGAATACTTAAAGTGAAGCATTCAAATGACTGCAGTACACAACAACAGCCTCTGTATTGCTGGTTGGTATCACAGGTCAAATGGCTTCGTACAACAGCGCTACACCATGTAATGTGCTGCTCACCAGCTGACGTCACTGGGTCTGATGAGGATGCGTCTGTAGGCTCCAGCCAGAGAATAGTCTTTCACTTTGTGTCTCATGTTGTCGAGGTCCAGCCCGTCGGCGGTCAGCAGCTCCCTGTAACCTTTACCCACTGACAGAAAGACACAAGCGTCACAATTAATTACAAGCTCACATCTAAACCTTCCTTTCATTTCTTTTTCTGTCGCAGGCTTACTTTAATTCTATTTGTTGTCCATTCATCCGGATTTTGATAAACCATTTTTTACATTCTTTCATCTAGCTTTTTATCAGCAGTTTTGTTATTTCCTCTTTAATCCATTTAAGCCGGAGTAGTTTAAGAGCCCTGTGTGCGCGCGTTATTGCAACATACATTATTATTAAAACCACACAATGTTATTTTTCACAACTATCTTTTTATGTAACATGCAATGAAATGAACTGTAAAATCACACACAGCTACTTCTTACCGTGATGCGAGGGGTAGATGACATCATACCCAGGAAGTGGCATCACGATGTCATGGATGGAGCGACTCTCGGCCTCCTCCGCAGACAGCAAGTGTGCTGTGGCTTCATTAACATACAAGACACAACATCAGCAGGCAGCATTTCCCTTTTTAATATCGTGAGGCAGACAATGCTGTTTGAGTGAACATTGTTTAGTGGTCGGCATCAAAACTGAATCCCATGATATTAAGTGCATTTTCCCCGTTAACGATATTTATTTTTGTCTGTTAAAATAATACAAATTATTTGTTGGAACGTTGATTTTTCTTCTGTAAACTTTATCTGGATAGCAACAAATTGACTACTTGGAAATACTTTGAGTTTGGTCGCTTTAACATCTGGTGACACAGGAATTGCTAAATAATCTGCATTATTATCAAATGAAAGCAGAGACTTAGTAGTAAAGACCAATACACTGACTTTCATGTCTGTAAATATTTGAGTTTTTTCCAGGTGAGAGAGCAAATAAGCACATTTCCCAAAATGTAGAACTATTCCTTTAATATTAATTAATAATAAAAAAAGAAGGTGAACTACTTACTTCCTTTGAGCACCAGGTCCCCCTCCACAGCCTTCAGGCCGAAGGCCTCGATTCTCCGGCTCACCATGGTGTTCCAGATCACGCTCTGGTAGCTGTGAATGTACATCAGACGGTTGTTACGAGGGATCTGAAAAAATAACAACAGTCATCAGAAAGATCAGAGACCTGCTTCTTTGGATGTACAGAAATGATCAGTTGGTGTTTATCCATGTAGAGTTCTTTAGAGACAGGGTGTCTTGCAGGTTCAAACAAGTTCAAATTAAGACTTTTAAAGACCATATAGAATAAAAACCCAATAATTGACAATCCAGCCATTCATCTAAAAAACCAACCATTCCAAAAGCAGTGACGATGTTCTTTTTGCCATACATGGACAGGCCTCGCAGCAGCTGCCCTTCCACACAGCGCTTGTTTGGCAGCTTTTTCAGAGCGGCCTCTGGGTCCTGAGTCTTGGCCCACTCCTCCCTGCAGCGGACCAGGAATTCTTTCTCCGCTGAAGAAAGTAGTAAAGATGGAGGAAGGTTTGACATACTTTTTACCACTTTAAATACGGAAGAAAAGACTGTGAGAAAAGAAAAGTCTATTACCTCCGGGACGAGGCTTCAGAATTAAATCCACCACCTCATTCCAGTCATTCTTCAAGATAGCCCTGTCCCCAAACAAAAGGAAGCAACAACACTTGAGTCATAACTTACAACATGTCGTAATGACAACGTGCGTTAGCATCTCCCCATGTCATACCTGCCAACTTGTTGTGTAGGCACAGCCGTGGTGCCAAAGCGCTGCATGCCGTAGTAGTTGATGAAGCCCGTCAGCCTGATGGATGTCATGGCCTGAAGGACCTGCTCATCTGTCCCCGAGATGTTCCTGATATACAAAGAAAACATTGTCAGCCTAATACTTACGTTTTCTTTACTGCATTTAACCTTTTTTGCAGACTGATAAGGACTGCACTATCTTCAAAATCATCAGCCGTCATGGCCAAATCTGGGTTGTTATTGGTCTTTATATCCTGAGGATGCCCTCTGCATTAACACAACACCTCTGGTATACACAGCAACAACGCACAGGAAATGGCTTTAATGTACAAACATCTACATAAATAACTTCTGCTGACCTGATGACAATAGTAAAGTGGTTGCCGTGCAGCTCTCCCAGCTTAAGAGGATGGTTTTTGTAGCAAAAGTTTCCCAGCTTGAGGTTCATGAGGCACTTGTTGAGGTGAGACAACCTCTCAGCTGTGATCCTGAAAGATGCAACATGTACCGCCCATTTAAAATCATCTACAGACAATTAGAAAATAACTCCAAAGTAATTAATGTTGTGATTCGCTCAAAGCATCACACACACACACACACACACACACACACACACACACACACACACACACACACACTCACTCACTTGAGCACTGCGATCTCCTGCACAGTGATGGCTCTCTTGTCCTTGGTCCCCATGTAGGAAAAGATGTTGGGTCTAAGCCTAGAAAGACACGCATTATTGTAAAAATGATGGTTCCAATCATATTTCATTGGGCAAGTTAACTATCAATGTGTCTCTTATTATTAAATGATCATTTTTAAGTATTACATTCAGACCTGAGGAACTTTGAAAGCACATTGATAGCATCCATGGTGTCCTTGTTCTCCTTGTAGAGGACAAAGTGGCAGAAACTGCCACGGTTTTTGGGCCAGAAGTGTTTCCTTGGAGCTTTTATGGACACAGAAAAAAAAGGTTGCACTGAAATACAGAGTAAGAATTGTTGAGCTAAACAATTCAGACTCAAAAACACTTCAAAAGATTCCAGTTTAAGATGAACAGATGTTCTTCCACGTGGTCACCTGTAAAGAAAACTACTCCTTGATTGCAAATAATAATGGAAATAAGTTTAAATTGAGAATTCTTTCAGACATCTATTAACCGACAAACTGTGTGGGTTTTAACCGCTTCCTCTGTGCTGTGTGAAGATTACGCTTTTACCTGCAGTTGCTTTGACCTTTGACCTCTATCCACCAGAGAAGAGCAAAAGGAGGACAGAATAAAGCTACTAAGAAAGAGATGTTTAAAGACTGATCTCATGCAGGGTTACAAAATGTTTTTTTGTAACAAGGGTGGAGGTTATTTCAAGGCACCACGATACTGAATCTCTGCTTTCATTATTGTGTTTTAAAGTGTTCATTCTGACCAAACAAAGTCAAAATCTCAGCAATCCACTGAGTATTCAAAATGCTGCTTGTTTAAAAACCACTGCGAGTACAGAATCATGCAGGGGTCTTGATCATGCACATGCACAAGTGCAATATATTTAACTAATTTACTGGTCAAAACCTCTGCCCAGACAGTTTAAAGCAGACATCTGGTTCTGTCTCCTCAACACATACCTGCTAGAGCTTTCTGCCCAGCCGCGTGGTAGGCCACTATGAACTTGTGCCCTTCCTTCTCTTCCGTCTTTGTCTCCAGACCAGGAAACTGAGTCTTGATGGCCTTGTGGACCAGCGTCCGCTTTTCTTTAGTATCGTCCATCACCTACACGTGTTAAGAGAGGAGTAAGGACGTTACGTAAAACTCCCAATGAGTTTGAAGCGATGATAAAAAAAAAGGGATCCAGGAAGTGTAAACTCACCTCAATAGAGACTTCGTCCTCTTTATTTTTGAAGAGCTGCAGCTCCCCAAGCTTCTTCTTCTGCTCTTCAGTCAGCACGTCCATCTCCTCTGGTTTCAGTTCAGGCTCTGGGACTTCCTAAATTAGAAGAAATGCAAAACACGTGTTACATGATGCGACGGTTGCTTTCTACAAAAAGCATTCCTTTAGTATTTGTTCTGCTAACAGTATCAATATCACAGTTAGTCACTTGTATCACCAAGTGTACGTGTGTAATGAATTTGTTAAGTGTTAAGTTTCATCTCTGACTGGGTTCATTTTTTTAAATACTGACTCCCTTACAGTCATCTAATAGATATAGCCATATTAGTAAAATCTCAATAATAGTATAATAGAGAATTAAGTCATGTTAGTTTGATTGAAATAGCCCAATATTACAAATTTCCTTCAGGAGGCTTTACAACCACTACAGCATACGACACCCTCGGTCCCTTTTGACCCTTGAATCGGATAGATGTCGTGTGTACAGAATAGACCAACATAATAAAACTGCCCATACAAACAATCCATAACAAAATGAGAACATATATGAAAAAGAGGGAACCGGGAGGATGTCAAGCAGCTTCCAGGTTTTGTCAGAAGTAACACTAGTGATTTAAATGTAATCCAATATCTTACCTCAGCCTCTGCAGGGACGGAGAGGTCATCTAAATGCACGACCTTTCCTTGTTTGTTGATTTCATGCACCACGAAATCAGAATATCTGAGAACAAACCGCAGTAAATCATCTGTTAAACAGCCCAAACTAAATCTAAATATGCAAACTATTTAATGACTCTGGAGGACGAACCTTTCCTTCAGGATTCCTGAGAAGCCCTCATGGTCACTGACATACTTCAGGATGCCCACATCCAACTCAGTGAGGCCATGCTTCATCATATCTGCAAATGTCTCACCATCCTCCTGTCCATCAATTGCTTTGCCCCTGGGGCATTCCTCCTCCTCCTCCTCTTCTTCTTCTTCTTTGAGTGGAGGGTCTCCATTCTTGTGATCCTTCTCTACTTTGGGTTTCTTTGACGCGATGTCTGTCTCTTCGCCCTCTGGACAGCCTCTCTTTCCTCCGACAGCGACGTGCACATGGTCAGGCTCAGCCATCAGAGCCAAGCTGTGAACAGAGACGGAGGAATCGTGTTGTAATTCAAACAGAAGATACAACCATTAAAAAGGGTTATTCCACCACTTTCACGAGAAGTACACATGCTATGAAAACAATTGTGTAATGTCTGCAGAGAAAATAAAATATGTGGTGACATGAATAGAAATGAGTTAGTTGCACAATAAAATATGACATACACACCTTTTTAAAATGTATATGCAGTATATATTTTGAATGTTTGACTTGAAGTTATTTTAATATGCATGATGTTGTCACCAAATCCTTGCTATCTTTACAACACGGACCAACATGTATATCAGATTGTGGTGTCACACATTTTGTAGCCGTGTGATTTAATGTCCTCTTTTTTCACATAAACTAAAGCAGGAACTAACACTAAGGACCATCACTTCTGACCTTTTGCAACTTTGTGGAAGTTAACATTAGTCATCGTCACTAGTTACACATTACAACTGATGCACTTAAATCAAGGCAGTAATCTGAAACTGCTGCACTGAAGTCAACTTAAAATACAGCTGTATTGCATTGCAGTGTTTGTATGAGTAATGACCACACAACTGAACTGACATTAATGGCCTACAAAACGATGCTAATGACTTAACTTACTGTTTGTGGAGCTGGTGTGGCAACACACAGATGTGGACCCGGGTAACTCTTCTCGTCTAACACTTGCAGAGACTTTTGAACGGACCCGAGACAGATGGAGGCCCTGAAAAGACATAATGAACATAATAATGCTGGCCACTCAAAAGTTAGCAAAGCCGCTAGCGCATTCGCATTGTCATCTATTAGCTAACATCGCTGGCTAAGGTTAGCATTGCTAACTGCAAAGCTAAGATGACATTTCGGTGTAAATAAAGCAAAAAACGTTGTTGTTTTTAGCCAAAAGTAGGATTTAATTTACCTCAGTCTGATGAGATTCAGAAAAGTGCGGACACAGTTGAACGCAAGCTTTGCCCACACGTGTGTGTTTGTGTGTGTGTGTGTGTGGTTTGTTCCGGAAACAGATCCTCCTCTAAAGCCCGCCCACTGCAAACGTTTGGTTAAGGACCTGTCAATCACCGAGCTAGCTTGACTCAAAGATTCACAATACAGTAATAATACAATTAATTTAAAAAAATGCTTATCCCATTTTTATTGTAAACACATTCAAATATACAAACATTGTACTCAAAAATAGGATTGAGATTATATAATTTAACATAAATGTAACATTTATTTATTTTTCACTTATTCACTGTACAGTTTTACTTTACATTATAGTCCCTTTTTATTTCTTTTACAGTTTTATTACTTATTTTTAGTGATTATAATTGTGAGAGTTTTAATATATTGTGTATAAAAACATACAAATCCAGTGATATTGGGAGTAACTATTATTTTGCATTTATATATGTCAAATTTACCATGTATAACGTATATTTTTTTAATGAATTCAATGTTACAGTATATTTATCAAGTTCAAAAGTATAATGATATTTTTACACTCAACTTTGATATTTAGAAAAATACATAGTAAAATAAATGAGATCAAATCAAACTACAATCAAACTATTTCAAATAAAACATACCGTCAAGAGGTCCAGCATCTTCTTGTTCCGATACAAGATAATAGCATCACCTGCTCCTAAAGGAGGTGCCGTGGCTTAGATGGTTAAAGCGCCTGTCTAGTAAACAGGAGATCCTGGGTTCGAATCCCAGCGGTGCCTTTTCACTGAGGAGGCATGCATGAATACGATTGACTGGTAAAGTAAAACCAATAACACACAGTTTGCAAATGTTGGGCATTACAGTGACTCTATTGTCATTGCCACCAAATGTCCTCATGCCCTTAATCCTAGTTTGCTATGCAAAAGATGCACTGACAGAGACTTTTAATATTTTTAAACATTTCTTTGTTCATTTTAGGCCTTTATGAAAGTAGAAAAATTACAGGAAGAGAGAGACAAGGAATGTTATGCAGCAAAGGCCATGCATACATAACCTATAACACATGCTCATCCCGAGACTCAATTCAAACAAGAGCAATAAGTGTAGTGGTAGAAGGAGCATACTATTCTTTACTTAAGTAAAAAATGTAAATACCAAGTAAAAAATGAGGTAAAAGTACAGAAGATTTATTAGCAAAATACACTTAACATATCAAAAGTAATAAGTATTTTTGTATTACATTAATTGATTATTATAATTGTTGCATGTGTGAACAGTGTTCACAACATTTTAATATTGTAAACATGAGGAGCTAATTATGACTACTTTAAATTGTTGGATCATTTCATCTGTAGCAATGCATAGGGTGTATTGTATAAAAGCATTTCCTTCTTAAGTGTCATTGATTAGAAGTAGAATGAAGGAAAACATGGAAATACTCAAGTAAGGTATAAATACCATATCAATGTACTTAAGTAGGCTACAGTCCTTGGAAACATGTAGCCTACTTAGTTAGTAGTACTGGGTTTCTCACACACTTTCAACAGTCTTGTTTTGCATCTAATTGTATTGCACATCAGGTATAAAGTGCCCTCAGTTGTTTGTATGTGTATTTTTCCTTAATCCTTCTTGAATATGTAACACCAGCATGCATAATAAATAACAACAAATTGACAATAAAGCAATTTTAAATGTTAAATATGAATTGTATTTTAGGAAAATAATTAAATTCCACCAATGAAGAGCTTGAGAGTTAACATTTGTTCAGATTTTTTAAATTTTTTAAATGCAGTTCAATATGAAATCTTAATCCTCCCTAAATTAAAAAAAGAAAGAATATGCGTATTTGTGCAAAGTGGCGCAGGTCCACGCAGGAGTGCACGCGACTCCCGCCAGAGGGAGCGCGTGTCATCTCAACGTAGAGGTTAGTGTGTATGTGAGTGTGTTTTTGAGAGAGAGCGAGAGAATCAGGCTGCTGCCGCTGAGCTACCCGCTCCTGCTGAGGGGAAGAGGAGGAAACATGAGCTCCAGGAAAGGTGCGTATCCCTCAGCCTCTAACTTGACCATCCTAACACACTTCTGGTTGTATTTAATATGAAAAGTGGCGGAAGTTACGCGTGTAGCTTACCTACCGGGGCACACTAAACGACGCTAAATGACCCGTGTCCGCCAGCTTTAAAGCTTATTGATGTGTGTTTGTTCTCTCTCCCCGTCCCTCCTACATCCTTCCCCGGACTCGGACGTCGGTCATGCCCGTTGATAAATGTAACCTCACCGCGGCAGTGATGGCCATCCAGGCCAGAAAAAGGAGGCCGAAAGGGAAGAAAGACAGAACAGGTCACCATCGCAGGTAAGCAGGGCGGCGGCGGTGGATGCCTGTACGACGTAGTGAGAGTGAAGTGTTTGTTTGCCGGGGTTTGGTTTGTTGGCTGCGGTTGCCTCTCCGTGTGACGCCGGCGCTGCTGCCGGTGCGTCGGCGGTGTAGACTGTGCGCACATATGACAAAAGGCGTGTATTTTTTAGCACACATATGGAGTACTCTGGAGTGTGGGAAGTTGCCATTTACGTTAAAAGACTCAGACTGGGTATCTGGACGACGAGGACCCCACTTGACGTCTGTTTCCAGCAACATTTGCATCCACAGTAGCCTAAAAATGTTTCAGCTTTATGCCTTACTTTGCCTGTCTTGGTTTCCACTACTGATGATTGTTTTTTTTGGACTAGGGGTTGTAAAAGGAGGTGTGACAGACGTGAAAGCTAATGTATTCGGCCCCCTTTGCAGCAGTGATAGCAGCACCAGACTGATAAGAACTATAACACCTCCCTTTATCGCATAGCCTATTTGGGAATCTCTCCCATGGTGTTTGATTATGTAACTTTTCATGAATTGGTAAGAGCATTATCTCTTGGTGTGTGTGTGTGTGTGTGTCTCTGTGTGGTTTTGTTAGGCAGTCTTGCAAGGGATATGCACGTGTATTTCAGCGTGATTTCCCCGGTGTGAGTGGCTGCAGCGGACTGGAGTGTGAGCAGCGCAGTGGCTCTGTAAAGTGCATGCGAATTGGAGTGGGGAGAGTGGGGGCTTACTTCATGGCATGATGCGATTGGAGCGACGTCACCGGCAGCCGAGGAAGGCATCAATTAGGTGATACCAACAGTGTGGCCACCCCAGGGGGCTGCTCGGTGTCTTCTGCTAGAATGTGCTGGAATTCCCAAACACCTGCATATTGAAATACAGCAAACAGATGTGTGCACAAGAGTCCATTCATAAAGCCAGTTATTCTGAAATTCAGTTTGAACATTTTATGTCCGCGTTGAAGTGATTCCATGTGCTGGATTTTCACCTATTTCAGGATTGAAATAGAAGCAGCTATCTTGTAAATAAAAAATGAACCCAGTGGTAGCTTTGAGATTGGTGACATGTTGTGGATGTGTCATTTTCCACAGTGTATGCTGCGATATATATCCAGTGGGGTTTAACTCTGAGAGGATTAAGCAGGACACACAATGACTCTTGATTCAAGATTATTCTTGAAGATATTCACAATGAACTAATTCTGCCTGCAATCAGTGATACTGTTCACTATTAATACATCTGCTCATCATTTTCATGATCAATATATTAATAATTTGGTCTAAATATACAATTTACAATCATGTAAAACAAGGAAAAGTCTCAAATTCTCACATTTGCCTTGTTAAATGACTTAAATGATTAATTGATTTATTGAAATAGTTGCAGCTTAATTTTCTGTCAATGTACTTTTTATTTCAGCAATGCAAAGAAACAAATTAAATAAACTCATCATCTCGCAGATGATTATCCCGGTCACAGTAGCGGCAGAGCAAACAGAGCAAGCAGACACACACACACTCACACTCACACTCTTACACACACTCACTTTCAAGGAAAGAGTTCATTTTGAAGGATTGTGTTCTGCTTTGATCCAGCCTGGCCTCTGCTGGCTTCACACAGCTGAGACAAGCTTTGTGTTCAGAAACCACAACAAAACAAACATACATACATACATATTCACATTCACATACATACAATTCCACCACAAATGGGCTTTCACATTCAGAGCAATGTGTACTCAAGTTCAGTCAATGCATTGCCACTTGACTTTTATCTCTTCTGATTTAAATGGATGTTTGAAATCATTCATTCAGACACTCTTGCACACAAATGCATCCACACACATAAAATATTCTGCCCTTAGGAAGTGCATATCTTTCCTCACCCACCCACTGTGTGCCATCTTACCTTACTTTGCTCAGTCTGGCCAACAAAAGCAGGAGGAGGGAGAGATTTAACTAAAACTTAGAGGAACATATGATATGTATCTTGCTGATGACAGGGTGAAGTTTGGCACAGCGAGGGCTTATGCAAGGTCACCAAACGTGTGCACAAATAAGAAGTGAAAAGGTATCCTGCATTAACAGGTGCTACACAATTGTAATCCTTTATTAGAGAGTAACGAGTGTAGACATGACGGGAAATGATGAGACAGAGACAATTGTGTGGAATGACATGCAACAAAGGGGGAATTGCAATTTGTGGTCAGTGCCATACGCCTCTACAGGCCACCAGCAAAGATGATTTTGCTCTGCACTTTGAAGAGATCAGTTATTATTGTTCAGAAAGTGTGGCTACTGCAGCAGCTTCTTTTTGCTTTGAGTTTCTGTTGATCAAGATTGAATTCCTGCAGAGTCTTTTTGTGGTTTGGGAAATCGTGCTCACTAACTAAGAAGATGCATCAGCTGCACTTCCTGGCTCAGAGGATTGTGGTTGTTTTGCTATTCAGTTTTTTATACTAGCAAGGATAGGGCAAGGACAAGCTCTGTCAGTCGGTCTGACTCTGGTAATCCCCTGACCTTTCATCTAGTGTCATCATTAAGTCGTTCCAATAAACCTCAGCCATACTTTGTTTTGATCAGATGAGCAAATGCTAGCATGCTAACAGGCTGAACTAAGACATATATAGATATGAACCTATATCAGGGTGTTGCCATCAATTAATTGTTTTGCGAAACCTGGAACCACAAGCCTAAAAAACACACTTGCTATTAGATAAGTAATGTAATACAAACAGTTTATTTGCAGATGCAAGTCATGACATTGACAGTTGTTTATTTACTGAATTTGTTATTAGGAGACGATGATCATCTTTTATCTGTCACACATTATCTCAGACACCATCAATCAGATACTCACCGGATGGAGGTTGTTTCAGGAGTGTTTAAGTTTCACTTTTTTTACCAATAAAAACAAAACAATGTGAGCTGTTTGTTGTTGATTCACAAAGAGGGAAACGGTGTCGTTTGTGAGGGAACACATGCCCAGTTCTTCACAATCAGTGGATCAGTCACATGTTGGAGTGCAACTACATGGATCGCTGAGCGGAGCGTGTTCGTAAGTCTGGTTTTCAAAGCCTTGTTCCAGCTTTTAACACTTCTATTCAAGGTGCTGCGCAAACACCACATACCAGGCTGGAGCAATGCCAGCAACATCCAAAGACACCAGTTGTGATGTGTAGGTGCAGTTGAGCTTTGGGATTATTTTGTTGGATTTATCTTCTAAAATAAAACAGTATTGACTGTGTATGTGCGCAGGTATAAATGTGCAGTGTCTGTAGGTGGAGTAGTAGGAGACGCTTTGAATTTTGGCCCAGAAGAAAAGTTCATACTCGGTTCACTTTGATACGCCATCTCTTTTTATCGGCCAACTTTTGGATCTTGTCAGTGGCTAAACATTTTTTCTATAACGTCTATAAAATATTGAAAAATATTTCCTACACTCCAAAATCCAAAGATATTCAGTTAACTATCAAAAAAAGATATTTTAGGATCGCTGTGTGTGTGTGTGTGTGTGTTGGCTGATAAGTAGCCGGAACATTTAGTACAGAAATGCCAGACGAGGTGTGAGGTAATGAAGAAACACTATTATATAATGTGTCGGACAAGCACTGACAAGTTAATTTTTCAACTGTAAAATGTCCAGCTCAGTATGTATCTTGGTTGTTTTAGAAAAACATACTAAAGGACCCGAATTTAAGATATCCAAGATTTACAGAAAATGATGCGTTGAACTCAGTATGGGCCTCATATTGGGCACTGTTGGGTCTGTATACTTACTATATGTAATTTGGGAGAGGAAGGAAAGGATGAAACTCATGAAGAATTGGAGCAAAGTGGCAAGATATAAAAATATAAAATGCATGTTAATACCTGCTTAAATGAGTTTTATTGAAGCCCGTAGCAGAGGCTTTTATGGGCATGTTTGAATGTCATGTCTTATGAGTACATCCCCAGTACATCCCCTTTAAGTAGTCATCTCCACTTCAGCATAAACCAACTTAACTACGTTTCAGTTTTTAGACATTTATAAGTACGTTGTAATCTTCAATTACCACGATGCAGTTATTTGTTTCTCTACTACACCAACACAACATGTGTGCTTTTGCAAGTAGATTAATTTAGTCTGGATCAGCATGCCCGGACTATCTGGGGTCGTGAGGGTGAAAGATATAAAAGCGACACCATTATAATAGCATTCATTAGTCATAACCTTGCCAGCCAGACTACTGGTGAGTCTAAATGCTAATATTCTTCTTGATGCATACAGTATATCTGTCAGCGAGCAGTATACCAGTCGTCACATTATGGACCACACATTGCACTGTAAACTGCATTGATTTTACTCGGGGTTTCGCCCAGCCTGTAGTCTTTGACTGTAGATGAGAGTAGGCAGCCTGCTAGAACACTGTATAGAGACGAGACAGGGTTTATTAACTGCTATCAGGCAGCAAGATGAAGCTGGAGTTTGTCCATACATTTATGGGATGCATAACACAGAAAGATGACATGTTGGTTTGTCAGCATACTGATGGATACAAAATAATCATCAGACATTAATATACAGGTTTTTATCGTGGGTGCTTTGTGTTTTCTATATTTAAAAAAAAAAATGTTATTAGCTCTCGTGCCAAGATTTAGATGAGAAGATCGACATCACCCTCATACGTATCTATTAAATATAAAGCCAGTCTATCTTAAGTTAGCTGAGATAAGCATAACGACTGGAAACAGGGGGAAACAGCTAGCCTAGCTCTGTCCGGAAATAACAAAATTCCCATTCCATCACCTCTTTTGCTCATCAATTCGTCATTTATGCTAAGGTATGCTGGATCCAGCTTCATATATGTAACGAACAGACATGAGAGTGGTAGTGATCTTCTCATCTTTCTCTTGGCAAGAAAGTAAAAGTAAATTGCATTTCCCAAAATGTCAACCTATCGCTTTAAGACAGACTTGGGGTTTTAGTAATAATGTTTTTGGTCACGTGTAAGATCAGTCTGCTGTTGTGATTAATGATCCTTTATTGATTAGCTAGTGGTAAACAAACGGTTCCCAGTTAATGAATTGAATTGATTCCCTTGGGAGCTGCGGAGTCCACCTACTGCAGCTGTGGATGTACACCAGATGTGCCAGTTTAAGGAGTAAGCCACGGTGGGTTGATGCTTAGTATGTTGTGTATTGTACAGACGTGAGGAGGATTTCAGAGATATGATCTTTGGCAAGCAGATTTGTACTGCTCTGCTAATAAAGCTTCCCTCATCAATACTGCAGCCTGGCTGGCTGGAGCTGATGGCGGGTGGTTAGAGCGAGAGAGAGAGAGAGAGAGAGAGAGAGAGAGCGAGAGAGAGCGAGAGAGAGAGAGAGAGAGAGAGAGAGAGAGACTTTATTCCACTGTGGTTTATATTCAAGTTTGCGTGTGTGAGCAGGTGTCTGGCCGAGCAACAGGAAATTCGGGGATGGAGAGAGTGAGTAAGGGAAAGTGGAGAGAGGGAATTAAAAGATGCCACAGGGCAGCTGAAGGCAGGAAATGAGGGTTAGTACAAACTGCTGTGTTGAACACAGGGGGAAAGCATGTAGATTGTTGAATGGCAAGCAGCTGTATTTAGAAGCACAGTGAAAAGCTCAATGTTATTTTTATTAAATTCATTAACAGGCAACTATGACCCGTATGACTGCTGTAGTTCGTTTTGTGTATGTTAGATGCACAACTTCTGAAATGTATAATTACAAGTCAGACCTGCAGGACAACAATCACAGTTTCCTTTAAGCAGCGCGACGCAGGGCAGGGAGCAGAGACAGAGTCATGCTTGTGTTTTCATTGTCAAGAGGAGCCTTCCACACCCACCGTCTGTCATGTCATGATTGTGAGGTGTAACTAATCAGCCTGCAGCCGAGACGTTACAGTGTCAGTTGAGTAGAATTAATCACCATTTGATGCTGTGTTGGTGGCATACTGTGGGCTTATTAAAGCTTTTTATTGATTTTCTACGGAAAACGGAAATTTGCAGAGAGAAAATGCTCGGTAGAGCTGCCGGGAACTGCAGAGTCAGGTGATTATTCTCTTTTGATTCTTCAACATGAGGGAGACCTTTCACAGTACACATCGTCATTTAATCCATACATTAATGCAGCTTTAATAAAAAGGAGAAGCTGTTTAATTCAGCGTCATAATCAATGTGATCTGTATAAATTCTTAAACATAAAGGAAGGAAATGTTTTCAATCTAGGGAGAATTTATTCCTGATTTATCTTTCTAGAATCCTTATAATACATATTACATACGCCACATAG
This sequence comes from Cottoperca gobio, assembly GCF_900634415.1. Classification (NCBI taxonomy): domain Eukaryota; kingdom Metazoa; phylum Chordata; class Actinopteri; order Perciformes; family Bovichtidae; genus Cottoperca; species Cottoperca gobio. Next base: position 21,247,929 of record NC_041360.1, read on the forward strand.
GAATAGAGCTGAGATTTGTGGACATAGACTCATACTGAGAGAGAGATTGGCTATGCCCCTCACAGATCATTCATTGTAAGACAGACTGAATTGTAATATGATATTTGCTGCTTCCTCTGTTGTGTCTGAGTGGGAATGATTTCCACCCTGGTGGTCACAGGGCCAGTATTATTGTTGGCTGGCTAATTGAATATATTGTTGAAGTAGGTCCACTCCAGTAGGAGGAAAAGCTCTCAACCTTTCCAACAGCCATTAGTTAGTGAGGCGTGCTGGTTTAACAAGGCTAAAGTTGAGCCAACAAGCCTGCCAGCACTCTAATCTCAAGTCAAAGTCAACTTTATTGTCAATTCTGCCATATGTACAGGACATACAGAGGATCAAAATGCTGTTTCTCTAACAACATGGTGTTAGTATTAAAACAAAACAACAAGGGTTTAAAAAAAGCTAGGATAAAAGGCTTAATTCAGATTAAAAAAAATATATTTACCAGTTACGCTGGTGGTCAATAACAAAGCACAAAACATATAAAGTGCAAATAGAGATTAAAAAGATGTGTAATAATTATAATTAGCAGCAGTTTTTGCAGTGGCTAGTGCTGAGTAGGCGTGTTTGTTCGTATATGTTTGTTTAAAGACAGTTCTTATGGCTGGTGCTGTGGCGTTCAGCATCCTGACAGCCTGATCTATAAAGCTGTTATCAATACATGAACTGCTCCTTAAATCTATTCGTCTAGTGGCTTGTTTGAGAAAACACAGGGGGGATCTTTCTGTTGGATTTTGCTCCCCCCCCCCTTTCAAAATAAATGTTTGTCTGACTCGGGGAGTTTGAGCTCTTTAAGTCTTTCCCTCCTGCTTTCCCAGAACGCTGGCCAGGAAAGCACACAATCCGAGCAAATCTAGCGAGTCGATCAGACTGAATGAAGAGTGAATTAGAAGAATGGGGTTCCTTCATGATTAGAGTGTGTGTGTGGTCCAAATAGGATTTGTTCAACGAAGGAACAAGAAGCAAGGACTTGTTCCTCTCATGTAATGCCTCTGAAGTGTGGTGCAGCTCTGCAGTTGCAGGCCAGTGGGTCATTATGGAGGGAGGCAGATAGGGCATGTAATTCTTTAAGGGCAGGAGCTTCTCACAGTAGGAGAGACTGAGCACTGCACAGTCGCCCTCCACTGCCACCTTCTGGACAATCGGGAAGGAGGAATTGTGCATATGAAGTTGCATTTCTAATGAATGCTCTGTGAATATTTCTGCATTTTCTATCTTCAAATATATTCTTTTACTTTTAAACTTTCTCAGTTTTTTAATCTGGCAAGATTTTGTGTTTTTTTTTATGCTTGCAAAATAACCATGTAAATGTAAAGCCAATACCTTTATTCTCATAATAATAAATACGTTTGTTTTTATTCAGACAGCTGGGACAAATAAGTAAGGCTGAGATGGGACTTTCCTCAGTGCTGCATTTTGGGTGTTTCTCCTCTGCAAAGCCGTATTATTGAAATGCAAAGCCTGCATAGTGTCTGTTACACTCCAAAGCCCCATAAAGCACTTATTCTTTAATGAATCATCTGAGCTCATATTTACACTTTGCAGTACTTATGACAGAATTGTACATGTGGGTTCATTTAAAACAGATGTTGCTGTTGCAGCACACTCTTTGGCTTTGGAAGCATATACTCTTTAAATGTTCATTTACTTCTTCAGTACGGTCATACTTATCTTGTTTGTGTAGGAACCGTGCTATTTCTGATTTATTTTTGCATATTCTTGTCTGTGTCGTCCCTATCTGTGCACCGCTTCAAATTGTGATACTGCAGATCACTTAATGTCTATCTAAAACAATATATAAATAATCCTCCAATAGCTTCTTAGTGCTTTGTTAATAGCTTAAGCACAACGTGAACTACCACCAATTGAAAGTAATTGCCCCCCATTACAAATAGGAAAAGTTAAACACAAACCAAAAGCCTCATGGAAAATGTAGATACATTTGATGATGAGTTACCAAGATGCTGCTCATGTCGTCAGTGTGGTTGGATGAATCCGAGTGCAACGCATTTAAACACATTACTCATCACAGATAATACAATGAATGCAAACACAGGTAACACAGGGCAGAATCAATACTCCTTCCTTTGGTATTGGATTGCTTGTGTTGGCTGCAATCTAGCCACAAGGTATTTGTTTGTCTCAGTATCTCCGCAGCACACTAACCCAGATCTCTGGAGAGTGTGTATATGTGAGTCCTTCACAGTCCATGCATCTGCTCTATTCTATCAAGGCTGCTGCCGCCGCCATTGTACACATTGAGTAATTGGCTACGCTGAGCAGTCTGGTGTCCTCATTTAGCCCTGCATTGAGAGCCTGGCTGCAAATTCTTGTTAGAGTGCACGACTCAGAAGCTTCTAGTGACGTAGTCATGAATGGAAAGGTGTATAAACTTCAAGTTGGTCAGAGAAGAAATTCAATTTACCATAATGCTGTATATGGCAATGAAAAACAGCAAATCCCGATTGATATGTTGTAGCCAGGGAATGTTTTTAGAGATTAATCGATTATCAAAACAATTGCCAGACAGTTAAACCATTGTCTACATACGCCATCCTTGTAAAGGAAATCTATATTTGTATTGATGTTTCAGTGTTTTAGCTTTAGAGTATTTGCAATGATTTATTCCACTAAAATAAAACGAGTTCATAGAGCCGTGCCTAAAAATGTGCAGTAAAATATAATGTTTCTTCTGCATTAGTGCTTTTGGTATGTGATACATCTACAGAAAGTCAGACTTTGTAAACTGGCATTAAGTTCCCCTTTTTAGTTCAGTTCAAATCTGTCGAGTTAAATATATAAGAATTCTGCAGCATGCTTTTCCTATTATGAGGCATATTTTCCAGTCTGTGTTTGCTGGCTGCCTGTCTCCCGTTTAACCCCATTTGAATTTGAAGGCTGTAATCTCACATGTAGAGAGACATTTAACCACCAGTCTCAGTCTATTTCATTCCCATTGCAGCAGTACCTCTGCTAAGTGAATTATAACATTCATTGTGTCGACATAACGCTCGCTGGTGACGGCAGGCTGCCTTCTCTCTCTCCCCTGCTGCAGGGCTGTTATCACAATGCTCTGAAGCTGGAGACACGGGGCGTTCATTATTGTACGCCCCTCAGCTTGCAGCCCAAGTCTATTTTCTCTACATGTTTAATGACAGTAACATTTTATTTTTCTATTTATCATTGTTTGACTGCTGCTTTTTACTCTTCCCCCCCCCCTCCCCATGTCCTGTATCCCATTATGAAGAGTGCATTGTGTGCAGGTTTAAGTCTCAGGAGTGTAATTCTTATTCTGTCCAATAGAGGGTAGCTATTTCCCAGATTTTAGTTTTGTGGTGAGAGGATGTACTGTTCTCCCCCCTCTTTGTTTTTGTCAATGGAGATGATTGAATACTTAAGCTGTGACTTTATGGTTACCTATTGAAATCAATAGTTTTCAGATTATGTGTGCCTTATGCTTTATGAGAAGCATTCAAGTACAGACACATATTCCATTTCACTTCTTTTTACTTCTCCTATTTCTTTTTTTAAACAACACCCTCTGTAAAAATAAATATTTGGAGAAGGGCCACCTTACTTGGTGTTTGATGGTTAGACAGGCCTCTCTGTAATCAGAAGGACAAAGGTCACTGGATCGATCTGAGCAGAAGCCGATATGCAAAAACACTCACAGGGGTTAGGGGTCATAATACTTTCTCAACCAAGAAGTATGATTTATTAATTGCCAAGCTAGAATGTTATGTATTTATTATTATATCACTTATTAACATATATAATTAAATACCGTCATGCATGCAAACACCATTAGCGTTGCACATAAATAAGGTTAAAATTAGGGTTAATTAATGACATTTAAAGCCTCTTAATAAGTCATTCAGAACATAAGGATTGCCTCCACTCAGCTCTCAACATGGAAACGGCTGAGCTGACGGCAACTATTCTGATCATCGATTAATTGTTTCAGTCATTTTTAAACATTTGCTTCTCAAATCTGAGGGTTCGCTGCCTGTCTTTGTCACATATCATAGTAAATGAAATATAATTTGGTCTTGGACTGTAGTCGGACAAAACACACAAAGCAGATGAATCGATAGTGAAAATAATTATTAGCAGCTGTTGTACATACACAATACACTGATCACACAAACACATGTATCTCAGGTAAGGGTTGCTACTGGGCCTGTCCTCCATTAGTGAAGTGAAAGGGCGTTAAAGAAACAAGAAGTCGGACACTTTGTGCGGGCGCCTGGTGTCAGCCCGGGGAAGAAGCCGGGGTCAGGGTGCACGAAGAGAGGGCGAAGGTCACTCATTCATCAGTTAAACACACCACTTAGCTAATACACACACACACACACACACACACACACACACACACACACACACACACACACACACACACACAGAGGACCAGATGCCATTACTGGGTCACAGTTGTTGTTTTTGGTATTAGCTTTAGGTCAACTGTACACCCCCCGCCCTGCCCCCTCACCCACTTCCTGCACACAAGCACCAACACACACTCGCTTTAACTTGCAAAGTGCACACATTTAAACGTATTGCTGTAGAGTGCATTCCCCAACGTAATGAGGCACAGAAAGTGCAAGCTGCTTACCTGTGTATGTCTGGATGAATTATGAGCACTCAACACTGACCGGTAAGTGTGTGTGTGTGTGTGTGTGTGTGGACGGGACGTGAGTAAGAGGAAAAGAATGGTTCAAGGCAAAGGCCAGGAGTAAGATTGAAGCCTTGTGCAAATGTCTGGTTTTAGGGACTTCTTAAGGAGAAGCAGAAGTGTAATTACGAACATTATTAATGGCTGCACTGCACGGAGGTGAGCCAGCTCCAGGCCCCTGATACTGCGCAGGCTCGCTCACTGTCATAGCTTACTGATGAACTTACTTAGAATAAGAAGCTTGTAACCACATTAGATATTTCATATGTTCATATTTCATATTCATACGCACTAGCTTTGATAGAACTGGTTAAGGATGGACCGCAAACTGTCCTCAAGCTAGATTGTATGATTTTTAAGCTTTACTGTTTAATGTCTTCCATGACTCTTGTAATAGTTCGTATTGGTTGTCTCTGACTTTAGACGTTTTGTTCTTGTATGCTGCTTTTGTGGTCGTCTTTTTTGTTCTCTAATTAAATAGTTAAATATAAAAGAGCCACCAATAATATTATTAGTTCTGTGTGTGCTTTTCAAACTGTCCACAGAGGGAAAAGGCCTCTGGGCTCTGGATCTGTGTAATGTTGGCACCACTGTAAACAAGAAGAAAAAAAGGCTACCTGAGGACATGATACAACTGTTTCACACACACAGAGTAGTACTTCCCTGCCTTTTAATGAATTGACTTTGACATCTACAATCAGTAAATTGAACCTTCAAGATACACATTGCAAGATTTTGGTTGCAAAATGAAGAAATGGAAGTAATAGAATAGTAGTAACAGTTCATAATCATTCACCCACTTTAATGCTTCGACATGCTCATATTATCAATGTAAGTTTCACCTAGCCTATGCATTACAAGAGCCATTTCCTTCCTGTGTGTGTGTGTGTGTGTGTGTGTGTGTGTGTGTGTGTGTGTGTGTGTCAGATGTCAGTATCCACGGGCTATGTCATGCAGTCTGAATTGTAGAGTACCATAGGCGAATGTGCCCCATATGGAAGTCTGTTGCAAATTAGCAGCTCTAAGGAAGACCTGAGGCTATCAGTATGTCAATCAATCTGGACACTGACCGCCTTAAACACATACACGTACTCGCACATTTTAAGATGAGCCACTTGGCGTGTATGTATTTGTGTGTGCTTGTGTGTCTCTCCACTTGGGGGCAGTGTTTTCTCTGCAGACAGTAACAACAAGGCTGCTGACACAAAGAGCAGCGTCACTGTTAAAGTGGAAGCATCTTACCCGTCTGTGGTAGTACACACACACACACACACACACACACACTCACACTCACACTCACACTCACACTCCACTCACACTCACACTCTCACACTCACACTCTCACACACACACACACACACACACAATCCATCGTGTATGCATTTGTCTACTTGTCTGTATGATTGTGCTTTGCTGTGACTTTTGTCTGTGGCTACACTTGTGTGTTTGAGTGTACTGTTTGTTTAGGAGCAATTTGTAATGGGACCTGTGTGTGTGTCTGTGTGTGTGTGTGTCTGTGTTTGCATGCATGCATAAACCCCTTCTCTCTCCCCAGAATCCACCAGGCAGTGAGGAGAAGTAGGCCGCTTAAAGATAGCTCCCGGCAGCCTCAATACCGGCTCCCAAAATATATCTGCTCATGAGAGTCATCATCTCTCTCCCTCCCCCATCTTTCTTATTCTTCTTTGGCTCCTTCTCCTTATGAAAATAGAATGAGAATCAGCCTTTGAATTTGCAAATTGATACACTCGGTGAATGGATGTATGTGTGTGCAACTGCAAGTGTTTGGGTGTAAAAATTTCTCTTCAAGTGAATGTGCTTTTCCATTTTTGCGGCTCTTAAAGTCTCACTAAAGAGGTTATTCCCATGGAAAGGTAAAATCCAGATTGTACCACAGCATTCATAAAATGTAGGGGTTTCATTGAGGAGCTTTGTTACCCAGGACATCCCCTAATCTCTGACCCACTGAGGACCTTTTCCTGCATTACATCCAGCCGGCGCTGTGATAGTCCCCAACACCCTCCCCCCACCTCCTGTGACCCCGAAAGAAATGGTTATGGAAAATAAATGAATAAAAAGTAGAGTGCACCCTCTCATATTAGCTCGATATTCTTCTTGCTGCCTGGATGCGCTGAGACCCAGTGTGTACTTTACCCCCCATTGGCCCACATCCACAGAGAATGAGGACAATAGTTTGGCTCAGAGACATGTGTGCCTAATGTAGTCCTTTTATGTGGGAAAGTGGAACTGTATGGAGATCAGAGAGAAAGGGGATCATTGTGTTCCTGGTTTCTTTCTTTCTCTATCTCTCAGGCATGTCTCATGCATCTGTGTTTGTACTATCACCATGAAAATGCATTTGTGCAAAATCAGTAGCCATAATACAACCGTAAGAGGCTCGGTAATAATTCAATATTATTGTATACGGATTTGTATTGGAATTATATCGTGATGGTGTGATTTAATCTCGTTATCGTTTCTGTTGTCCCGAATGTAATTCAGAAATAACGTGATTCATTTTTGTTTACATGTTTGAAGAATGTTGTGTGATGCAACGCATAACAGTGGAGTTACATTAAACGTCATTCTGAGCATTTTATATGAAATCTTGCGTGGTACTGCTAAATGCATCAATCGCTATTTTAAAATGGCAATTGTGATATGTGTAAGAAACCATTTATAGTTTAAATAGATTAAGAAGGTGAATGGCATTCACACACCAGGGACAAAACAAAAAAAACGTTAACCCTAACCCTAACCCTAACGACCTTTCCGCGCTCAGAGCTTTCAAACCAAGACGGTCACAAATGTAAAGAAAATGTGATGTTCGCTTGTGCAAAAGACATTATTTTATTAGTTAGCGTGTTTTTATCGGCATCCAAAATGTGCGGGACCAGCTGCGGAAAAAAGAGATGAATTGAATTCTTAAATTGATTTAAATTATTTGAGTTTGGTCTGAAAATACCTTAAATGTCTACAGCTACGCTAGTGGCTCGGTGAGCTAGCATGTGTGTCCTTCCTCTAATGGCAATCCAGCCAATAGATTTTGAGATATATTACTAAAAACTAGAACCCTGTGGTGGTACTAGGGGAAAAGTCTGCAGAATGAATCTCCTGAAGATCGTGACTGTCTGTTAATACATCCAACTCTTGTTGAGATATTTCAGTCTGGACAAAAGTGGTGGAACAAACCAACATTGCTTAGAGCCATGCCCTTAGCTAATAATCAGTGTCTGTGTTTGGTTTACTCAGTGTATTAAATACCTTACAAAACAAAATACTTCATCACACTGGTGGAGCATCCATATTGCCATAAAGCAGCCATGCTTATTCATTTGCAACATTGCTCGCAATGACCTAAAAAGACACAGAGATATTAAAGGGATAGCTACCTCACTAACATCTCTTTAAAAAAACTCTGTCGTCTGGCATTTTAGATATCGGCCAGCTTCGATTCCGTCTACTGATCCATATAACTTTGCTGTTTAAAAGTCTTGTGCATATCACATCATTGATTTGAATAAATAATGATTTTTAGAGAAATATAGATAAAGATACGGTTAACATGTGTTTCCCCTGAATACTTCCTGGATAACTCGTCAGTCACAATAACCTCAGGATGCCCTTTTAACCCCCGCTCATATATATAAATTGCACACATGCATTCATACACCCACACACTAATATTGAGGTCAGATCGAGAGATAGAGACAGACCCCCATCATGGCACACCCTCCGGCGACCTCTCTGTGAGCTTCACTCATGTAGAAGAAGATCCATCTGCCTCGAGAGATGGCGAGAAAATCGAGACGGACAGGGATGGAGACAGAAAAGGATGAGACACACAAACACACACACACAAACCGTATCCAGCATCCTAAAAAACAGAGGTGAAAATGGGGTTTTGAGAAATGGAGGGAGGATGCCAGATAGAGAGGAGAAGAGGGGGGTTGAAGAAAGGCAGATCTGTGCGGCGTTGCCCTGAGATACAGGATGTCGTAATAAGGCAATTGGGAGAGAGAGAGAGAGAGAGAGAGAGGGAGAGAGGGAGAGAGGGAGAGAAGAGAAGAGAGAGTGAGTGAGAAAGCGGGTGAGAGAGAGAGAGGGAGGGACTAATTCAGAGGGGAAATAAGGGGGAGGAGAGTGCGCCTCAAGGAGAAAGACATTAATTTTCCTGTTGCTGTGACAAGCCAACACCCCTCTGCCTGCGCAGAAAGTGGAACGTTCCAGCTCGCTCTGGGCTCTGTTGTTGTGCAGAGCTGCAGAAGGCCTGATAGAGCCAGCTAGACAGAGAGAGAAGGAAGGGAGGATAGACGGAGACAGACACACACTGTGGATCTAGAGCTTGTGTATTCATTTCATCACCCGGTTCAACCAGCGACACCAGAGGAGGAAGGAAACAAAGGGAAGAGGAAGACAAAAAGGCGCTTCAGTGAAAGCAGGGAAAGTGAAAGAGAGGCAAGGTGAAAGAGGAGAAGGAAGGAAGGAAAGGGAGGGAGGAAGGAGGCTGGGGCATGAGGAGGGGCGCCTGAGTGACATTGCTGCTCTTGCTATCAGCTCACACACGCACACACACACACACACACACACCAATGTAGGCAGACACACAGACACACACATTCAGCCGGATTGTGCACTGCACAGTTGCTGCTCTTTTTTATCCTTTCGCAGAGCCTTGTCCTCCATCCTTTCTTCTCCTCTGAGCGAGAGGACAAGAGTGACAGAGAGAGGAGGAGGAGGAGAAGGAGGAGGAGGGGAGGCAGTTACCCTCTCCTCTCTTTTACTCAAACACACAAGAGAGAAATAGGGAGAGAAGAGTAAAACAAAAAAAGGAGAGAAAGCAGCTTTCTGTTCTATTTCTCCTTCTCCTGTGGTCCCTCGGCCAGCGAGCGGCTAACAGGCACCGCTCATGTCCGTGAACTCGGAGAAATCCTCGTCCCCCGAAAGGTAACACCTCCTCCTCTCCTCTGTCCTTATCTATCATATCATCCCCATATGTTTGTGTGCATGTCCTTCTTTCTGACTGTATTCAGTCTCTCCCCCAACCCCCTCAACACCTCCATGTTTTGTGTCCTCTCGCCTTCTGTTTCTGTCTGTGTATCCTAAGCTGGTGTCTTCTATTGTCTGGGTCACAGCAGTCTGACTGTAGCGAGGGGCATAAAAAACGCAGTAGTTCATTGTTGCATGGTGCTGTTCAGTTGGCTGCTACAACAGAACATCCTTACACACACACATGCATATTCAGTACACACACTTTAACATCATCTTAGAGCATAATCTCTTTCACACACTTCTACACAGACACACACTCGAGCTGCGGCCGCCTTCTGTGGCTACAACATCTTTAACAACAATAACAAGAACACACTCTCTCTCACACACACACACACACACTCACACACACACATACTGTCTCTTTATGGCGCTGGAGCACAGAGCTTACACAGCAAGAGTGTCAACACACGTCAACATTAGCACAACCAACAGCAGCAGCGGCAGCGGCAGCAGCAGCAGCAATGCATCTCAGCAGCGATGCAAGACAACAGCTTACATGACGCACCTCAGTGCATAGCATTACTGAACAATGGCACCTCTGAACGCCACACAACTTCTATAAATGACACACAGGCAGTTATATCATATTTTGACCGGCTGTATTCCATCGTAGATTTACATATTTACAGATTGCGAAACATCCAATAACGGTGTTATGCATGAATAGCAAAGTCACAAGGCAGCATTGGTCACATGGCACACTGTGTCTAATTGAAGATACATATAGACAAAGACACACACGCATGCACGCACACACACACACACACCAGCATCATTTTGGTTATTTCAAATTGATTATTTCACAATCCATGACGAGCATGTGTATTTAGGCTAGCCATGGTTTAGAAGCCCTTCCACTCTTGTTGATCAATAGAGATTAATTGCTTCTTTAATGATTTGTATCCAGATTTACAAGAAGTGAGCACTATTTTATTTCTTATAGGGCTGCTTGGATGATCCTGGTTTAGAAAATCTCTGTTGATGTCGTGGCTGTTGCTTATAGTTTTGACTGGGAGTCACTTCAGTTGCAACTCAGACAATCAAGGAAGTTTTATTTTATTTTATTGAAAGACAGACGAGGAGAGAAATGTTTGACAAGGTTCTGTTGTTGGTGGTTTCCATCTCTATTTTGAGCAGTAAAACTAACACGAGTCAAAAATCATGCTGTGTGTCCAAACCGCTTTACTGCATGCATAAAAAAAACATATCCATTCAGATTTAATCGGACCAAGCCCACATTCCTCTTTCAGTGTGCAAATGCGGAAAGAGCTCGATTTGACGGGTGCTGGAGGGTGAGGAGCAGGCAGACTGGATGACTCAGGTAGCCACTGATGCTGTGCCAAGTACGATCAGGCAGAGCCGCTGCCATCCACACAACCTAGCGCCAGGCCCCAGACTGGCACACTCAAACACAGCACAGTGGGCACACAGATAGGCAGAAGTAAATGGGCACTAACAGAATCAGGCATTATTACATGGGCATTTGGGCACAGAGGAGATCAGTGTGACATTGGCAGTTTTTGGATGAAAATGAAGTGAAGTTTAATTTTGTGTAGCTGTCAGTAGATACAGATAGAAAGGCATCTAAGTGAATGGATTGATGGTAATGATCATACATTCTCACATGTACACAGTATAGGTGTGTCCTGACCTTAGACAACTCACACACATAAATATAGAGGATTATCTGGCAGCCCTGGTGTGGTGAGGTTTGTGGATTTCATCACTCGGGTAGTTTTTCCTTCCTCTATTGTTTGGGTCACAGCCGTCTCACTGTAATTAAGAATAATGCAGAGGTCCCTTGTTGCAAGGCAGGTAACAACAGAGAGCTACACACACACACACACACACACACATACACACACACACACACACACACACACACACTGCTGAGCTCTTTAAAGGGCTCATATGACAGCAGCAACAATGCATGCAACTGCCGGTTTTCTCAAGTCTTAGAATAGCTCAACAAATGTGTGTCATGAGGTTTTATCATCTCTCTCTGAATTAATTCATAAAACCCTGATATTGGCTTTCAGTTGAGAACCTCAGGAATAGACTAGCTGCTAATACCCCCATGCTCAAAGCTGAATTAGAACGCCACACGCTGAACTGTGCGCCAAGGATCAGAGAGGAATCTGCAGCTTTGCGAGTGTTACATGGACACCTGGGTTGCCTTTTGGGCTGGATACATTCAAATACCAAACACAGCAGGTCTTGCTTTAAAAAAGTGCATCATTATATTATTTATTTGCATAAGTTGGCAGCTCAAGAAAGAGATTTGATATGGCAAGGGATATGTTGGAAAGATCAAACTTATTGGGGAGCTAGTACAGTGTTGTGTGCGACTGCCAATATAAACTTATGGTTGTGCAGAAATTCTGCTGAACTCACTTGTTGTCAATGACTTGATTATTAATTAAACGCTGATAAATTGTAGTAATTTATCAATAAGAAATGCCAAATATTTGCCGCTTTCAGCTTCTCAGATGTGAGGATTCACTACAGTTCTTATCACTGTAAATTGAATACCTTTCGGTTATTTGGCTGCTGGTAGGACAAAAACAAGCAACTTGGAGATGTCGCCTCACCTCAGGCTCTTTTAACATTTCATAACAAATTTGATTCATTCATTGATAATGTATATAATCTTAAATTGCATCCACAAATACAGGGTACGGTTATTCTATTAACTGACCATAGACATTATTTGTTTGTTGCACATTCAAATCAGCATGAACTGATTTGAATGTGCAACAAACAAATCTATTCTTTTTGTGGTTTTAATTTGGGCCTATGTTTTGGGACTAATCAGCACAAATGTTCTGTCTACAACTCCATCTGGGCCCCAGGCACCATTGATATATATAATGTATTTAACACACACACACACACACACACACGTGTTAACAATAAGACAGGATGAATTGGATCATTTATGTTTGCTAAACCAACAGGATGGATGGAGTTGAGCCTGAAAAGAGCGAGAGGCGGCACTGTGTGTGTTTCTCTTGGCGTACTTGCATTAAAAAGACGATCCCTGTTGTGTAACTTGGCACTCGAGGCATGGTGGAGATGGAGATGGAGAAGGATGGAGGACAAGGAGTGTGTTTGTGTGCGTGAGTGTTTTGACATCCTTGTTGCGAGCAGCTTAAAGCTTCTCTCTGAGGGGTGACGGCACGTCAGTTTAGGTCCTAACCGACGCTGTTGGGTGGAGGGCTTATGTCCTTTGAAGAGACTCTCTTTAAGGATTAAACAAAAGTTTCATAAATAAACATCCAAAGGTCAAGAGTTTACCGGCTTTGTTGCAAAGCTGGCTTGTAGCTTTTGTAGCCGATGAGAGGCAGGAGTGCTGAGAGGTGGTGGGTGAACCTCACTGTCTTTGATGCTGATTGTCTCACCTTCAGTCAGTGTGTAATCTGGGCTCTGTGTGTTTTAACAGGTGTGATGCTTACAGTAGAACATTTTCTCGTCCACTTCAAACGGTGCATTTAGTAGATAAAAGATGACGGGTTGGTTTGTTGTGTGACATCGGCATGTAATCCATATGTATGTATTATGGTTCTGTGTGTGTGTGTGCATCTTAACCTTGTGAGAGTGATTTTTACTGTGGTTACGGAAACTGTCACTCTTCATGGACACAGAAACGGAAGAAGTGAGGCAGGAGGAGCAAAGAGACAGAAGGATAGAAAATGGGTGAGAAATAAGATTGTGAGAGGGAAGGTGGGAGCTAAAGAAATATATAAAAGGTAGCATCACAAACTCAGATTGATGGACTAAACGGCGTCTCCCATTATCTGATATTAGATATTAGGATGTCAGACGGAGGAGCATAGACACAAATGCACACAGCCATTTCCAACACTACCTAAAAATGTCCATCTCTTCTCCTCTTTCATCTACTTGACACCGGTTGAAACACAAGTTACAGGATACATCCAAATACTTCTGTGCAGACTCCTTCCTGCCTCTCTCTTATCCTCCTTGACTAACGGCTCTATGACACTAAATAAGGCTACAACTAACGATTATTTTCATTATCAATTAGTCTGACAATTATTTTCCAAGTTTCCATTTTTTTTTTGTCTGAACAACAATTTAGAACAGTAAAAGAAAAATAATCTGCCCATCAAGTACATCTTTCACGCTTTTCTTTAAATATCTTTTTGTTTTTTGGATTGTTTTGCAGACAAACAATTTGAAGAGGTGACTTTGGGCTCTGGAAAATTTGGATGAGCATTTTTCTTTCTTTTAAAGACTATTTGATGAACAAGAAAATGATCAGCAGATAATAACCAGTAAATATTCACATTTGAGAAGCTACAACCAGGAGAATTTATATTTATAAAATGACTTGAACAGTTACAATGAATGTTCTGTCAAACCACCGTGACTCGATTTACTTGTCTAAGCTTTCAAAGTAAACCAAATATGTGTATTAGAAAAAAGATGAAAGAGATTAAACGTAAGCAAAAGATAAAAGGGAGGATAAAAGGACAAATATAGCAGCAGAGGATGCTGTATAAGTATTGGAATGTGTCCAGTCGGTCAGTAAGCCGGGCCGAGACAACATCACATCCTGCTCTGGAAGATCGTGTGATGGCAGCTATCACATTCACACAGTATATGTAGCTTTGACTGGCCTATATGGCCTCCACCATCTTCTGTGGTCCGACCCACATCACTACACACACACACACACACACACACACACACACACACACACACACAGGACATACGCGCGCACACACACACGCACATGCACACACAGGACACATGCACACACACACACACACACACACACACACACACACACACACACACACACACACACAGGACATACGCGCGCACACACACACGCACATGCACACACAGGACACATGCACACACACACACACACACACACACACACACACACACACACACACACACACACACACACACACACACAGGAGCAGCCCTAGCCATGCAGCGACATGACAATAGCTAATGAAGCGTGGCAGGGAGCTAGCTAGCAAACTAGCCGGCCTGCCCTGCCTGTCTGGCTTCCTGGCCTCCATTATCCCACCAGCCCCCCTCTTGTGTCTGGAAAGAAGCGGATGATTACCTCGACTTTCTCTCTGGCCACTTCCCTTTATTTTGCCTCCAATCTCCATTTGGCGCAGACGTAGAAGGAGACATCCTTATGCATGCTATCTTTCCCATCTCGCCGTGGTCTTTTACTGATGTAGCAACGGTAAATAAAAAAGCATGTGGGTATGTTTGTAGTCGAAACTGGTATGATATTTTCGGGCCTCGCAAACAAGTTTAACCTGACTGCATAGGACAACTTTGTTGCTGTGTCTCCACAGAATAACACTGGGAATTTCCACCCGGCTCAATGAAATCCTATGTGGTTAATCAGTAATAGGAATCACAGACTCAAGCATCCAGCAAAGCAGGAACAAGACACCTCACGAGTAGTGTTTCGAACTCGACCGCCATGGTTATACCCTCAAGGAGTGGGTCATGTGATCCGGACCCAGGCGACAGTATCTGGGAGAGTTGTGGTGTCAGCGAGTGTAGTACAAGGTCAAAGGTCACACCGTGGCTGAAAAATCTATACACTGCAGAGTGATATTGCTAATGTGCTGGGAGGAAAGTGAAATCAGTTTACATAACTGTCCCATATCATGTGAAAAAAAGCCTTACTAAACAAAAACAAGAAGAAAATGCACAGAAGAAAAATCCATTATTGCATATATAGGGTGACAGAATGGGAAAGGACAGCCATGCCAGAACACTTGGGCACAGTGATGCTTTGAGCTGAATGCTAACATTAGCATGCTAACTATCTCACAATGACAATGTTAACATGCAGATATTAAAGGGACAGTGTTTAGTATTTAGGGGGATTTATTAGGAGAAATGGAATATAATATTCATAGATATGTTTAGTGTAAGTGTATAATCACTGGAAATGTGTCACGCTAACTATCTGAGGTAAGCTAATTAGGACAATTTGTTTTGCACGTATGGTTCACAGAAAGAAAAGTATTGAACAAACTCATATATTGACCTGATGATGACACTAGATAATTCTGATGAAAAGCCAGAGGATGACATTAGAAGACATTACAAGTCACTCAGAGGGTGACATGAATGTTTGTTTAAAAATTCATGGTAATCCATTCAATAGTTGTCTAGACGTTGCACCTCGACACAAACAACCTCCATGAACCTTTTCAATCTGGTTTCCGCCCCAACCACAGTACTGAAACAGCCCTGGTTAAACTCACCAACGTCCTCCTCCGTGGAGCGGACTCTGGACTACTCACCATCCTTATCCTCCTTGACCTCACCGCTGCCTTTGACACCATCTCCCACCAGACACTCATCCAGCACCTGGCTGACATTGGGATCTCTGGTGTAGCACTTTCTTGGTTTTCATCTTATCTTTACAACAGACAACAATATGTGCAACTGAGCAACCACAGGTCCAGGTGTTCTGCTGTTTCACGGGGTGTCCCCCAGGGGTCTGTACTGGGTCCGCTATTGTTCATCATCTACCTCCTTCCCCTTGGCACAATCCTCCGCCACCACAATGTCCACTTTCACTATTATGCTGATGACACTCAGGTCTACATTTCTACAAAACCCACCACTGCCCTCCCGCCAACATCCCTCACCACCTGCCTACGAGACATTCGGAGCTGGATGACCAGGAACTCCTTGAAACTCAATGCCGAGGCCCTTCTCATCGGCTCCAAAAGCACTTTATCCAAAACACAAACTTCCACTGCCCCAAACTTCATCATCAATGGCTTCTCCGTACCGTTCTCCAGTCAAGTCAAGAGCCTTGGTGTCACTCTGGACAACACCCTCTCCTTTGCACCCCACATAAAGAACATCACCCGCACTGCTTTTTTCCACCTGCTCAACATCTCCAGACTCCGCCCGTCCTTGTCCCAATCCAGTACAGAAGTCTTGGTCCACGCTTTTGTGACATCAT
The DNA here is from genome assembly GCF_900634415.1 of Cottoperca gobio. Taxonomy (NCBI): domain Eukaryota; kingdom Metazoa; phylum Chordata; class Actinopteri; order Perciformes; family Bovichtidae; genus Cottoperca; species Cottoperca gobio. Next base: position 21,264,689 of record NC_041360.1, read on the forward strand.
GGATCGACTATTGTAATGCTGTTCTCTCTGGCCTTCCAACCAAACTGCTCAACCGACTGCAAATCATCCAAAACGCCGCTGCCCGGATCACGACCCGCACCAAATCCTCTGAACACATCACCCCCATTCTCCTGAAACTTCACTGGCTCCCTGTTCAATCCCAGATGAACTACAAAAACATCCTGCTCACCTACAAAGCCCTTCACAAACCCGCCCCCACCTACCTAAGTGACCTCCTTCAGGAGTATACCCCCTCCCGCTCCCTCCGCTCATCCTCAGCTGGTCTACTGACGATCCCCACATCACGCCTCATCACCATGGGTGCCAGGGCCTTCAGCTGCACTGCTCCCAAGCTCTAGAACTCCATCCCTCCACACATCCGACAGTCCGAAACTGTTACAACATTCAAGTCCCAACTCAAAACTCACCTGTTCAAACTGGCCTACTCTCTGTAGTATCAATCATCCTGTATCCTCCTCCCCTCCCCCCCTCTTCTCTTTATTGCTTTCTTCCTGTGTCTCCACCTTATCTCTGGTATTGTTTGTTTGCTCTCCCTTCCAATGTCCTGCTGTTTTTATCTCTTGTATTTTGTACGGTGTCCTTGGGTGTCTTGAAAGGCGCCTCCAAATAAAATGTATTGTTATTATCATTATTCAAAATTAACGTCATGGTGGCTAGGGGTAAAGTCAGAAGGTTACCAAAGTCATTAGATTTCATCCTCTGGGGATCATGAATGTCTGTATGTGGTGGACAGACAGACGTTGCTATCCCGAGAGCTAATTGGGCTAAAAATGTAAAGTAAATTGCATCTGAAGACCCTCTTCTAGATTTTGCCAGTGTACAGGAAATTGTACGTATGATATGGGACTGTTTACCTTGGATACATGCACCTGCACATTTGTTTGTTTTGACCTGTAATGTAACAGCACACATGCTGCATTCTACTCTTAAAATATTCGATTGGCTTGGGCAAAAGCTTTGAGCAGACTACCACTGACGTTATGTTAAGAGTGCTTATCATTGTTTTGGGTTTGGTTACTTTTCTACTGTCCAGTGCTCACAGTCCCAGCTGTCTCCGTATGTTTACATATACAGCATTCCAGAGTTTCCTGTGTGGCTCCATGTTCGATCGCTCACCGTTCTTCCCTTTCTATCTTTTTATGTGTTCACTATCTCCATCTCTTTCTGTCTTTTTATTCTCACTTCTTATCTAACGCTTGGTGTTGCTTACATTCGGGAGGTTTTTGAGTTTCTCTGTTGGAACCAGATCTCATGCAGCACTTGTCTTATAACTAGTGTAGGCATTGGTCATGTTCATTGTTGTTGTGACTGTTGCTGTAGAAGAGTTACAAAAAACAATCTTGATAAAAATGTGCACCACTCCCTGCATCTGTGCAACAATGAAACTGACAAAATGAGATTTTAACCCAGCATGAATGAATAAATTGATAATCTGAGCTGCACCTATTGTCCTTCACTACACACATTTCCTATTTGGTGATAAAAAAACAATCTTACTCTAGGTCCATAAAGTGGCATGCTTGCTTGGTTAGTAAATCGTTCGCCACCAACTGGGTACCAAGCAATTCCAACAATACTAATAATGGGCTGTATTCCCATTATGCAACAAGAGCTTTTTTGAAGAATAAAGTGGAGGAAAAACATTCTCCTTTAGTTCCCCTATCTAACTGTGTAATGCCTTTAGCTGCAGTGTGGTTAGTTAGCATGCAGCTTGGGCCTTTCTCTCATTATTTTACAGCTATCTGCCATCAGCGTATTAGTCTTTCTGGAGTTGACTTCACTGCTACGACACTATAAGATATACTCAGCAGAAACAGGGAAATGGAGGAAGAGGGAGAGAAGAGGGAGGATGTTTAGATTTTTGTTTTGGAGGAGAGGAGCATTGGAACTCAGTACGATGATAGCCCTGAGAGAGGGACTGAAAAGGAGGTGATAAAGCCTAAGGAAGAATGCTGGAGAGAAAAAGACCAAGATAGAGACATAGAGAGCAGAGAACAGGAAAGGACAGCAGAAACCTCAGGAGAGAGCTGATGGAAACGGCTTGGGAGCCAAAGATAAAAAGCAGTAGGGGGAAGGAGAGGAGGGAAAGTGAGGGAAGATGGAGGGAGAAGATAGATGGCTCTCTGCAGACTTGCGCAGTGTGTTGGGTAATGCTAGGTCACCGGGGGACTAATCTCTACTGATGCTGCAGCGTTGAAGCAGTGGAATGATAATGGCCTGTTTGTGTGTGTGTGTGTGTGTGTGTGTGTGTGTGGGGGGGGGGGGGGGGGGAAGGCATGTGTTTGTTTGTGCGGCTTTGCATATGGATGTGTGTGAAAAGATAACACGTTTGCATCTGGAGGTTCAACTTTTTGTCTCCTTTTGTCTGCTTGATACAGTCTCACACACACACACACACACACACACACACACACACACACACACACACACACACACACGCACACACACAGATGTAAACATAACCCCTCATCAACGCCTTATGCCCTGTAGGACTGAGTCACTTGTCTGCTGCATAACTGAGAACAATATTCATCTGTTGTGTCTGAGAACACTGTTCAACTGTTGTCTCTTCCTGCAGCATGGTCATGGGTGTTTTTCTTTTTTTTTGTCGACCTACATCAGCCCTGAGTGGGTGGGGTTTCCAGAGCTTTGGACCCTTGAAACACTTCCAGATTGTCAACATGCCAATTCTGCATGCTCAGCTCACGCCCGGCTCTCAGGTTTAACATCAGTAAAGAGGCGGTAACGCACACACTGCCTGGCCCGTTGTGGCGATCCAGATGTGGGTACTCTCCCCCCCCCGTTATCTAGAGAGAGTCTAGATGGGACGTGTCGACACAGTCCTCATCCAAATATACCAAACGGTGTGTGTGGCTACAACAGAACCTATGTTACTATATGACTAGTTGTGATTAATGTGGGCAAGGTCACGAGGTTTAATTACAATACTGCAGCTGAAATGAAAATGAATGAAGTTGAGTTTACATTATGTAACGTCACTTAATAATTAAATGATCCCTGCCTTCAACTGTATGTTGAAGTCCCTCCCTGTTGGGATCTTATTGAAATATTACACAGTGAACTAGTTCTCCCATTTCTTTCTAGCACATTACTACAGCTTATATTTTCATGCAGGCCTGCAAAGTACATATTAACTTGTTATTTTTATGCACATGGAATTAAGACGCTTAATAGTATACGATACTCGCATGGCGTAGGAGACACGTTTCTCCTTCGATTCTCTTAATCTCTGAGGATGTTTATGATAGCAGTAGCTGAGCTGGCCGTTACAGGGACAACCCACACGGGTCATTATTGTTAATCAGCTCTACCTTTTACAACTGGCTTTGCACATGACCACTAGTCTCTCTGGCAGCTCGTACCAACGTCACACATCGTCTTGAAACTAGAAGCCCCCATTCTAATCTGTATTAACAGCAATATGTAAAGCTTTGACTCCAGACACACTGGTATGCTAATGAGCATTCAAATCCTATGTTAAAGTATTTTTGGGGACAGCGTCTGGGCGCTTAATTAACATTGTGCTCAGAGTGTATTTTAGGTAACAAGCTGCGTTAACGGTCATGCAGATGGAGCGGTGCTAATGTGTTGTGGGTGTTGCATTTCAGATCTGTATGCGAGATGTCGTGTGGGCCTCTGATTGTGTGTAAAATAAATGCATCCGGGCCTGTGTTATAATACAGTAAGTTTGTGCATCACTGCCTGTATGCTTACACACTCCAAACTCAACTGGGCATTGAGAAGGATCCTTTGCAGGTGGGTGTCACAGTCCCATGTGACTTCTGCTGGAATTCAAGGCTGGGCTCGTCTTGTCCCTCCGCTGTTCAATCTGTGAGTCCACAGCAGAGAGCGGGAGCTACTGTACGGTGTCCTCTGTTCGTCCGTCCTTTCTACCCTATGGAGTTAAGCTCGTGTCTGACCACTAAGAAGAGATGGGGTCTGGCTTTGTGCGTGCTCCGTCTGCGCCACAGGGCCCTCCGAAACAGGTAGGGGGGGGGGGGGGAACAAGAAAGAATGATAGGAATAAAGTATCAAAGGGGTGTTTGAATGACAAGACAGGCTAGGTTCAAGGCGGGGTGTGAGTTCTCGTTTTCAACTGGTGAAGCTTAGTTTTAAGACCATGATGGTGTTTTGTCGTAACATTTTATTTATCGAGGTATCCCTCGTTTACTTCTCTGGAGGACTCGTGTAGCGGAGCAAAGGGTGAGAAGGTGAGAAAGTGGCAAAGGGGGACTGCACTGACGAGACTAATAGGCTAAATAATGATTATTTTATATGTGCACTGACCAGGGCTGTGGTAATTTGTGTTTTAGCTGTACCGTCCCTCTCAGGGCTACCCTTCCTTTTTGGTGGAGGTTGTTTGTGTGTATGCAGCCTGACAGGAATACCTGTAGACACTACTCAGTGTTTTAGAGCTTAATTAATTAATTAATTAACTATTTTGATAATTTATTAATCGCTTTCAGTAATTTTCTAGCAAAAAAAAGAATTCCTATTTCAGCTTCTCAAATGTGAGAACTTGCTCCTTTTAAATATTTTAATAATTTTATATATATATAACCGTAAATATAATAATATTAGGACAAAAGAAGACATTTGAGGACTCTTCAGACAATTCTTTTGATATTTCATAGACCAAACAATTAATCCAGAAATCCAGATTACTTGATAATGAAAATAATCGTTAGCTGCTAAAAGTGTTTTAAAGTATGTTTTAAGAAGGTGCAAGATTTGTCTTGATCTGTTTAGAAGTAAAAGACAACAGTAGGTAAAGCTGTCTATCGAATGTATTTTGAGGGTGGAGTTTCTTTTCAGGAAGAGACAAACAAAAAGAGTGTTAACCAGATCAACCGCGCTTCAGAAATGTGAAAGTTTTTCAAGCATTGAAAACTGTTCTCATGTTGCTTTTTGTGTTGCTGTCGACACATTTGACTCACTTACACCTACTCAATATAGCGTCGTAGTATTACATCCAGTCAAATCATGTTTTTTTTATTTGCATTCCTGCAGCTAATGAAGCTAAACACCATGTCCCACCAGAGAAGGTGCAATGATCTAAGACATACATCTCTGAAAAACATCAAAACAGCAGCTTTAAATGAAACAACATTGATATTTGGCCTTTTTATATAGTGAAACAAGAGAACTTTAATCCAGCGGAGACCCCGACAATGTTGCCATTTTCAATAAATGTTGTTTTGGACACGTACAAGGAAAAAAAGTCACTTTATAGCATGAAAACAAGCTCTCTATTTTGGCTCTTCCTTGGATTGACAGGTCTATATTATATCGTATGGCAGTTCCCGAGGATGCAGTTGTATAACTGTAAATAGATCTCATTACTGGTAACATTCACTTTGATTGGCAGTGATTAATATAAATGATTTAGTGACTGCTTCAGAAAACTAATAATGCTATGTTACTTTTCAGGAGGATTATTGTTACCCCGCTCCGATGGGGCCTTTGCTCAATTAATCAAGCCTTGGGAGTGGTGAGCAGGCGGCAGTACTAATAATTAAAAGTAATTTATCAATACACATGATTTCATGTTGCTGTTCATTTTAGCCACAATCCAATTAAAGCATTAATATAAAAGCTTGATTTGCATTAAAATATATATAGTGACGTATTATCGTGACGATAAATCTGCAGGAAAAGGAAAAGCTTCATTTTATGTCACAGTAATAACATTAGTCTGTATTTGTTCTTAATTGATTTTGAGAAAACCATCGGCACAACTAAGTCTAAATAGAACTTTTTTCCACGACACACACTGTGACTTGTCAAAGCACAAAACGCACAGGTGTAATCAACAACATTAATGACAGCGTCACTTCATTTGAGTGGCCCAGTAGACCGTGCCGGTACACCTTCATCAGGGTAATTAATTACACCTGTGCTTTACTGCAAGGACGTCAACATGTCTGTCGTTAAAGAGGCCTGTATATCGGGGTTTCATTCTTCACATGCGTCTCAGTTCTTTTGGAAATCATCTGGTTCGAAGTAGGGCTGGGCAACATATCGATATTATCTCAATGTTGTCTTATGTCGTCTTAGATTTGGGATATCGTAATATGGCATAAGGGTTTTCTTTTCCTGGTTTTAACGCCTGCGTTACAGTAAAGTGATGTCATTTTCTGAATTTACCAGGCTGTTCTAGCTGCTGTCACTATATCCACATTACTCATGATTATTTATCAAAGAACTCTCACTGTGTAAATATTTAGTGAAAGCACAGTCAACCTTACAATATCTGGATCGGTTGAACTTCTTGTTAAATGTCACTAGTTGTTGTGGCTATTCTCAGTTTGGATTTACGAGGTGCATAACGCCTAATTGACATATCTGTTGGGTTCTGATCCTTTTGCATTCTTGCTCCCTGTTGAGAAAGTCCTTATCTGGGCCATGAAGAGCACAACAGGTGATGAACATTACTTATATTGCATTGTTGAACGAGAGAAGGCAGAATTTATGTATTTACTTTGTGTGTGTGCCTACAGTGAGTTTTGTATTAGCATTTTACATACAGGCGCATGGCTTCTTGTGACGTTCTCGCTTGCTTGAGTGTGGGCGGATGTAACCTCAATAATACCAGGCTTTGTGGCTGACTGACGTCATTGGAATGTATAAATACAGAATGCAGCGATGAGTGCACTGCATAGAAAGGAGTGCAGATGCACCGCACAATAAAAGATACAGCAAATACCCATTGGCTCTGTGTGTAAGAAGTGTTGTTCGATGTTTCTATACTAAGCAGAAGAAAACATCAAACCCATGGCTATTTTTTATTTTTTCAAGAGCACAAAACACACACGTGATATGATTTCCTTAGTGTGCATGTATGTTTTGGGCATGTGGATGTCGGTCTTTGTATTTGGGAGATAGAAATGTGCTTGTCCCACTCGGTCTGCAGTCAAGTCACTTGACTCCCACTACCTCAAGGCGTTGTGTGTTTGTGTACACATGCGCACATTCGCCACCCCCACCAGCCATGCAGAGCAGTGCTCCTGTTTTCAAATGTAAATTTATTCCAAGTCAACTGGTTTTGTCACCAGGATTGTCCATGCAAAGTGCCCCGCTGCAGGTTTATTTTACTGCGTCTCTATATTTGTGTCCTTTCATAGGGGATTGTATAGATTTGGCTTATTAACTTTTTTTTTTGCCTTTTGTAATCTTTAAGTGTGTTTGCATTTGTGCCCCAGTGTATACGTGTACACTATGCATTATATATCTACTGTAGACATCAGTCAGTGCAGCGTAGCGCGTGGTCTTGTATCCAGCGGCTGCCTGTGGGGAATTTCAACAACAGTCGATTCAGCCTGTATAGATTGGTGTGGCTGAACCCTGCGGCACAAAGCAGAATATTTATGTTTTTCTGTGTGTATTAATTCAAAGCTACAATATTAAGCTTAATCATGGCGGGCTGCAAACCCATTCTAATCGTTGTAACCAAATTATGGCTTACATTCCTGATTTTCTTTGCCATTTAGCTAATGCGTTTATCCAGAGTGACACACAGTACAGTGTGCGATGGGGAAGCAGGTCGTTGTCTTGTCTAACAACATCTCTGCAGGATGCATGGCTATTGATGAAACGCATTTATTGCTGTAAAATGCATAGATTCATTTAGTTTCATTGTGTATATTTCTTTTGTCAGAGCTAGCTGCAGTGTCTTGGTTATGAAGCGACTTTATTGATCCCTGCGAAGGAAATTCAATTGCTACAGCAGCTCAGGAAACGAGAGGTAGATGCAATCCAAATGTCATCATGAAGAATAACTAGAACATGGAAGTGAAAAGAAAACTACCCGCATGCATGAAACATAAATCAAGTTGTGTGCTGATGCCAGAGTGCTGTACAATGTATCTGTAAGCTGTGTTATTATCAGCTGATCTAATAATGATAAATCTTTTTTTTTTAATTGATGTGTCTTCCACCATCTCTACTGGCTCCTCTTTGATGGTAACACGTAGAATCATTGAGAAAATCGACGTCTAGCTCGAGTTGCAAGTGAATCTTGTTGCACTTGTTTAATTATCGTTGAACTCTTTGCACTCTATCGTTCTCATTAATGCATCTGGTAAGTCATCAGAGGTGGCAACAGATCAACAACACATTCCAAACATACGGTGCACAATGTTGACGCTCATTGTGTGGTTTGCCTGCAAGCTTCTCATCATGCTTGATGGACTGGTTGCTTTTGAAAGCACTTGAGAGGTCATCTTGGCTCAAAGGGCCTCTTTTTCCAAAATGTTCAGAGCACAAATCAACGTCAGGTGTTAAGTTACAAAAGAATAATACATTATGATGGAAAGATAGTGTTTTTAATGGCACATGGTTTAATCCTTTCCCACCAACAGGAGTGCTGCTGAGTAGCTTTGTGCTCAGGGCTGCCGCAAGTGGCTGGAAGTTATTATAACTAATATATTATGACTAAGTGAATTGTTCAGGCTGGATTTACAAAGAAGTGAGCTTACCTGACCTGTGTAGCCCGCTCTCCATCTCCACTTGAGGTTAGGCTACTATATCCGCTACTAGCATAACACTCCTGAATCACAGACTGACTGTCGGTGGTGGTGTTGCATGGTGGGTAATGTAGATGCCAGATTTTGACAACGAAGAGCAATGCGTGGAATAAAAAAGACCTCTGCATCGATTTAGATCTTTTTTAAACTGAGAGTTTGCACCTTGCTATAATGTATTGAACTGATGGCTGGTGGTATGAAACAGGATCCTGCTGAGACATAAGATGCAGCTAGAGGTTATGTGGGGGCAGCGCAGCCAGTGACGCCAGGCTGCATCCTGAAAATAACGGTGAGATCTCAGTTCTTCACACAGACACTTACTCAGGAGCAGAAGAGAGAATGAGTCAGCTCCCCGACCGGGCCAAGATGGAGGGACGGAGAGAATAAAAGATTAACGATGAATCAATCAGAGGTAGAGACTGTTAGAATGGTAAAGCGGAGCTGAAGGACACCCGCGGTCTGAAACCCACGCCTTAACATCGAGAGTGGAGGATGATGCTCTTGTTGCTAAGGAATACCTGTTACCTTGGTGATAACGAGACATGTTTAAGGATGAGTCATCAAGTTTGAACTGGAGACCGGTCAACTGTTTCTACACGGCTTCTCGGGCGGTCGGAGATGTGTAAGCAACACTCTGGGGTTGTCTTTGACGTTAACAGCAGGATACATCACTGATGGCAGGTCAGAAGGTATCAGAAAGTATCAGCTCCCATTAATCAGCGGCGAATACAGAAAACTGCATTTCATATTTTATTTGTATTGTCTATAAGACTCGGGGGGGCAAAAACATTAGAAGAAGAAATAAATAAATACATTTCAAAGAGGATATGCAATGAAGACAGTGGGTTCAAGATGCATTTTAGTCTTTCCATAAGAATATGGAGGATATTTTAATTATTTATTGCACAACTAAATGTATTCTGGCCTGGCTATAGCAGGAAGAAGGAGACACTATTTCAAAGCAAAGGTTAAAAATGTCTCTCATAGTAACTCATTATCACTTTCATGTGTTTTCAAGAATACTTTTAAGGAAATTAAATGTCATGCTTAGTAGAAACGTGTCATTAAATGGGGCAAACACAGTGAGATCACAAGCACACAGGAATAAATGAGCAATTGTG